>NC_066362.1:158086093-158223593 GCF_013377495.2 Cygnus atratus | reverse complement strand
TGTTGTACTAAATCACTGCCACAGCAGAGCCAAGTCTCTGTTCATAGCCAAGTAGGCAGTAATGAAGGTGAGGAAGAAGAGCAAACTGCTTAGATCAGTAAGATAACAACAGCAGTAGTCACAAGACCCTTGAGCATTTTTAAATTATGTAAAATGCAGGAGAGTTTACTATTTATAGGACTTGGATGACAAGAATTATGAGATTTATGAACACCGAGAAATTTCAAGGCAGGAAAGACAGATGGAGTGGCACACTGATGCTGTTTAGTTAAGGGCAGGGGAGAAACGTGACAAAATCTGGAGGGGTGCGGAGAGGGAGCCTAGAGTGGCAGAAAAAATAAAGGATTACTTAGAGTAGAAAAGAGTGGACATAATTGAAAGGTTATGAGTAAAATAGTTGGAAAATTTGGGATTTTGAGGACAGGAAAAGATCAGGAAAAGATTCAGGACCTTTCCTTTGGGAAATGCCATAGAGCACAGGATGTGATACCTCAGCTCAAGGACCCAAGAAAGAAAGAAAATGGAACTCTGAGATGTGCCAGAGCTGCCTCAGAATTACTAGGTTGTTCTGGTGGGTCAAAGGGATCCATCTCTCTATCCTCGCATTTGTTGTCAGAAATGTGGTAGATGACACTGCTGGAAACCACCCTGAATTATGGAAACTGGACATAACCTTTCTTTATTTTTTACTTTTCAACTGATGCTTAATTTATAAAAGCTGTTTTGTCTTACTTATGCATCATTCATCACCATACACTCTAAAAGCTTTGCATTTACTCAAACAGATCACTTATGAAAATGTCTACAAACAGGGAAATTTTAATTTTTATTTCTTCATTTTACAAACCTGTAAATGACAGCAAGAAAATTGACTTATTTATGGTCACAAAGAAGGTGTGCTAGTCTGGGAACTACCAAGATGTTTTATTTACTATTTTCACATACCAAATAATGTAACTGAAGCAAATATACAGGTCAGCAAAACAAAATGAAAGGAGGCTGAAAGTAATTGAGTGAAAAAAAAAAAAAAGTAAACTAACACAAGAATGTTAATACAAAACAAATTCATCCTTACTATCCAAAAATGTACTTGAAAAATAGAGATAGACATATGTCCCAGAATCTCAATAGATGGTAAGATTGTATAATAAATTAGGACAGTTTACTGTCATGTGCTTTAAGTAACTTTTTTCTTCTTTGGAAAATGTAAATTTTTCATCAAACCAACAGAAAAGGTAAATACAACTTTTTTGTTTGTTTGTTTTTCAACAATTATTTTTGATTTTGAGACTTAATCTAAGATCTTACTCTTTCCAGAAATATTTTATAAAAGAAGTCCTAAGGTTCACTTAAGCATAAATATAAGACAAGCCTACTTTTTTTTTTTTTTTCCCCTCAGTATCACTGTGTTAATTTAATTGGTTTGTTTTATTAGCAACTTTCTTTAGAAAAAAGAATAAAGGCATGTTTTGTTTTATGAATTAAAACATTTTATCCTGTTCTTTCCTTTCCTGTTGGTGGTAGACTGTAAGTAAATTATTATTTCCCCTTTTTCTTTTACATTAAATTACCAGGAGCTAAGTGTTTACATTGCAAAATACAGCACCAAGCTCTAAACATCTGAAATATATGAAAATGTCTATACATGTTAAGACTCTGAAAACATCAAAAAATTCAGAAGACTCAAAAAGGTAGACAGATCTGCTACACTTGAGGATGAGCATGAGCAGCTGTATGAAATAAAAGAGAAAGAGAACCTGAGGAAGAAAGATGCCTTTTTGACAAATGATAAGCTTTTAGTTTTCATGAACTAGACAGTTGGAGGGGGAAGGGTATATATTTTTACAGTAGTTTGGTCTTGGAGATTAGAGAACTAGAGGGTGACTGACCCAGTGAATAGTGTTGTCTGACATTATTAATGAAGTGCCACAATCCTGCTAGGGGAAAATGTGATGCTGTATTGTTGTCTCTTCTTATATGTCATTATGGCTAGAAGTGCAAAGACCCCAAAACAAAGAAAAAAAAAAAAAAAGAAAAGAAAAAAAAAAGGACAGGTCTCCCTGTTTGTGGCATAACCTCATCAAATTGGTTTACATCAGCTATGAATTTGAATATTCAGTTTTAAAACTGAGCTGAAAGGAGCTAAATTTTTTAACTATTAATGTGAAAAAAAAAAAAGTAGTTAATATTAAAACCAGTAATAACCCCTAATTTCCACAACTCATTTGAGCTACATTTTCCTGGTTAAGAATATTTGGTTTTAAGAAAATCTTCGGATTTGACTGTACAGATCTTCTAGTGGGGTTTTGGTGGGGGATGGGGAAGAAGGAAACTGAGGGTGGATTTAATTTGTTTTCACCAACACTACTCAGTATACTGTGCAATACTGAGCACCCACTGAGCAGAAAAAAATGCCAGACAGTATATAAGATTGTATAGTCAAAGTAATTTGATATCTGTGTTTTAGCATTTTGGTGAGTCATTTATTAAATGCATTTAAAATGTGTTTTCCTTCTAATCTACTTTACTTGTGTCATTAACTGTTCTCTGTGCTCATTAGAAATGGATCTAAACCAAAAAAAGTTCTACAACTTTGTGTTGATCAAGAAGCAAGAGCAATGCACACTCTGAAACACTGCTATCTGATTAGGATGATTGCCTTGTAATATATTTGCAACTTTATTTGTGAAAGGTGTCACAAAAAAATCTCTGAAATTCAAGGGAAGTGAGACTCAAGTGGATGACAAAATGATTTTCTTAGGAATTAGTTAGATGAAAGGCAGAATGATTTAAACAGGAGGATAAATCAAAGATTTTTCAGCATATGAATGATGTAAATTTACGCAACTGGATGGGGCCGGATGGGATCCACCCGAGGGTACTGAGAGAACTGGCGGAGGAGCTGGCCAAGCCGCTTTCCATCACTTATTGGCAGTCCTGGCTATCAGGAGAGGTCCCAGTCGACTGGCGGCTAGCAAAAATGATGCCTATCTACAAGAAGGGCTGGAGGGTAGACCCGTGTAGACCCGGGAAACTATACACCTGTTAGTTTGACGTCAGTGCCAGGGAAGCTCATGGAGCAGATTATCTTGAGTGTCGTCACGCGGCACTTACAGGGCAACCAGGCGATCGGGCCCAGTCAGCATGGGTTTATGAAAGGCAGGTCCTGCTTGACTAACCTGATCTCCTTCTATGACAAAGTGACACGCTTAGTGGAGGAGGGAAAGGCTGTGGATGTGGTCTACCTTGACTTCAGTAAGGCTTTTGACACCGTTTCCCACAACATTCTCCTCAAGAAACTGGCTGCTCGTGGCTTGGACTGGCGTACGCTTCGTTGGGTTAAAAACTGGCTGGATAGCTGGGCCCAGAGAGTTGTGGTGAATGGAAGCAAATCTGGTTGGAGGCCGGTCACTAGTGGAGTCCCCCAGGGCTCAGTACTGGGGCCAGTCCTCTTTAATATCTTTATCGATGATCTGGACAAGGGGATTGAGTGCACCCTCAGTAAGTCTGCAGATGACACCAAGTTAGGTGCATGTGTCAATCTGCTCGAGGGTAGGAAGGCTCTGCAGGAGGATCTGGATAGGCTGGACTGATGGGCTGAGGCCAACTGTATGAAGTTCAACAAGGCCAAGTGCCGGGTCCTGCACCTGGGGCGCAACAACCCCAAGCAGCGCTGCAGGACTGGGAGATGAGTGGTTAGAAAGCAGCCTGGCAGAGAAGGACCTGGGAGTACTGGTTGATAGTCGGCTGAATATGAGCCAGCAGTGTGTTCAGGTGGCCAAGAAGGCCAACAGCATCCTGGCTTGTATAAGAAGCAGCTGTGGCCAGCAGGTCTAGGGAAGTGATTGTCCCCCTGTACTGGGCTCTGGTGAGGCCGCACCTCGAATACTGTGTTCAGTTTTGGGCCCCTTGCTACAGGAAAGACATGGAGGTGCTCGAAGAGAGTCCAGAGAAGGGCAACGAAGCTGGTGAGGGATCTGGAGAACAAGTCTTAGGAGAAGCGGCTGAGGGAGCTGGGCTTGTTCAGCCTGGAGAAGAGGAGGCTCAGGGGTGACCTTATCAGTCTCTATAGGTACCTTAAAGGGGGCTGTATTGAGGTGGGGATTGGTCTATTCTCCCACGTGCCTGGTGATAGGACGAGGGGGAATGGACTAAAGTTGCGCCAGGGGAGGTTTAGGTTGGATATTAGGAAGAACTTCCTTACCAAAAGGGTTGTTAGGCATTGGAATAGGCTGCCCATGGAAGTGGTTGAGTCACCATCCCTGGAGGTCTTTAAGAGACGTTTAGATGTTGAGCTTAGTGATATGGTTTAGTGGAGGACTTGTTAGTGTTAGGTCAGAGGTTGGACTAGGTGATCTTGGAGGTCTCTTCCAACCTAGACGACTCTGTGATTCTGTGATTCTGTGAAATTGTATTTAACCAAGACAGAAGGATTTAAGTAAAAATATGAAATACTTTCTTGGGTTTCTAGAGTAGTGTCACCAATAGTTTCATATTTACCATACTAATTATAATTGAATTATAATTGTGTAAATTTTTTTTCTAAATAAACTATTAAATATGTTTCAAGTAAACCAAACATTTCTTTTGAATTTTTTTTTGTTGTTTGTTTTTGGCAGCACTTCATTTTTTATTACATGTTCTTGTCAGGATGCTCTTCACCTCAGAATGACGTGGATGTTCACAGTCAGTAGATGATGCTGCCATCTCCCACCACCAGGCCTCACAGTATTGTGTCTGTTGCAGGGCATGTGTCTCTCTGGAAGGCAGGGTGGCCTTGACGGATTGGAGCTGGTCCCTCTACCCCCATGTTCACGTGACTGTCGCCAGCCTGGGGACTGTAGCTAGCTGAGGGAGCGCAGCTGATGGACTAGGGTAGTGGCCTGACAGACTTCAGCCTGACAACCTGGTAGTTGTTTGACGCCTGAAGCTGGGGCTGTCCCTGGAGCCCCCTGGCTGCTCTGTTCCTGGCTGGGTGGTTGGCCCTGACTCCTAGGCCTTGATCTGCACAATGCCCTGGGGGGCTCCTGCAGCTCCCAACCTTTTGGGAGCAACCATTTCACACTGTGCCCTGACCAAACTCCCTCACCCCCAACCCCCATTATGTCTACAAAAGATGGAAGTGTTCACCTTGGGACCCATGGGGACATTGGAAAGGCAAGCACTCCACCAGTGGAAAGGGTCACACACTTGGAAGGTATTTACCGCATAACAGTTTGAACTATATTGTTAATAGGACTTTTATTAAGTATTAGTTACATAATTGGGACTATTAAGCTGATAAAATATTAATTGCACTAACAGTGAATTCTTGGCTTTGTTATATAGTGTGTGCTCCATGAGATGATTTTGATGTAACTGCAGTAATGATGAAAGACCTACAAAGATTGATTTTTTTTTTAAGCATTCCTCCCAAAATCAGACCTTTTTCACTATCATTCCTTTGAACAAAGCCCTTTTTCTGTTGTTTTATGCAACTTCTTTACAGAAATGGATAGAGAATGCTTCTTGTTTTCCCATGCAACCAAAAGAAGATGAGAATAATCTTCAAAGAAGAAACTTTTTCTGAGGGTCATTTTCAGCTGAATGTTGATAGAAAGATCAATACTTTATTAATGAAGAGAGATTTGATCCTTCACATGCATGAGCAGACATTCTGAAATCGCTTAGAGGAGAAGTGAGGAGCAGGGAGGAAATCAGTGAACTCTATATACAACATATATAGTTATGAAGTTTGAGAAGGTTGTGCAGAAATAGTGGAGCCAGGGTGATATTGGGATGTGTTTTGCAGGTATTGTATTTTAGAAAATAAGCTGTCTCCAGAGCAATTTGGTAGATATATATAAAGTATATATATACGTCTAAAATGTTTATGTTTCTAAGGCTAAGTATGTGGTGTTGGAGAGTGAATTTACATCAGCTGTCCATTTAGCTGAGTAGGAGAATTTTATCCTGAAGTTTCCAGGAAATTCAAAGAGACTTTTTTTTTCTTTTCCTAGACTGTTCCAATTTCTGACAAAATTGCCTACAGAACTTTTACTGTAGTGAACAACTAAAAAGGTCACATATACAACAGTATTTTCTTTTCTTCATAAGCTTGCTTACCACTTTTTTCCCTTTTATCTTCCAAGAAACCTTCTCACTGACTGGAACTTCAACAATTCAATTTATTTCAAATAATGGGATACTACATATAAAGGTTTTCTAAATGGGATCATATTAGTGTGTCATTCTCTTATCATTAACATAAATGACTCATAGTCTATGATTCGCTGGAGTAGGAAGTACGAGATTCATGAGCTCAAGTTGTTATATGCTATCTTCTCAAACATTAGTGTTCTGTATGAATAAGAACAGGCTGGGGCATGAACATTTTTATCTAACATATGCATAGCACCAAAGTATGTCACAAAGGATATTGCTGCTACCCAAACCTTTCCCTTAGCAATCTTTGAAAGTGCTAGATCTAACAGAAAGGTTATATATATTAATTTAATTTTACTGCCAAGTATAAGCTTAAAAATATTGTCCTTACACTTTGTTGTATAAATTGATGCAGATACATTGCTGTTTATAAAGTAGAAATTATAATTTAAACATTTTTCTGCTAAAAAAAAAAAAAAACAGTATTCAGCCTGCCAAGATTTCTCATTAAAAGTTTTCTTTTTCCTAAAAAAAAAAAAAAAAAAAGCTTGTTACTAATAAGATAATTATGAAGCATATTAAAAAAAAAAAAAAAAGCAATTAAGCCTACAAGCATGTTACAAGGTATCTGTTTGAATTCATTTTTTATGGTATAATTAGCATTATGTATTACCTTCAGTTTTGATTAAAATATACAATCTAAGGTACCATTTAGTCCAACACTTTACATCTCACTGGATTCTTCATATAACTAATTAACACAAAGGTTGTTGTTCTCATTTTTCCAACAGCAACACATCATTAAAGGAGCACATTACTGATTGCAATTATGAATTCCTATGTATCTCACATTCCTCTGAATCTCAGTCTTTTCTCTCTCTTCTATCAACTGTCTCATAACTGTTCTGTCCCTTTCCATCTTGTCTTTTGTTAGATTTTCTATCATTTATGTGTATGTGCTTAGTATGACTTATTTCTCTGGAGTCATCTGTTTTCTATTCAAAAGTAAATGAAAGTCATTTTTAAGTGAACAGATGCATATCCACATGCAAACAATAAAGAGAAATTACCTCCATTATGCATCCATTATGGACTTATGATGGTCAGTTGAAAAACTGTATTTTTCTTACCTAAATCCTATTAAAAATCCTATCCTTCTATCATGAAGTTGGTTTGCCCAGCAGTCGTTTACACAGTGACCAGGTTATTTGCTGGTGGAAATAAATTATTTCCTAAGAGCAGACCTGAGAAGTCAATTATGATTTAAGAGCTAAGCACCTAAAGCTTAGATTTAGGAGCTAAGCTTTCCGGAATCTTTTAGCTTGAAATGTGGACAACGTCTTTCATAAACTGCTACAGATTTCAGCAGGAGTTACATCTACCTAAATACAATTTAGGCACCCAGCAGTCATTGTAGAAATGGCCACAAGGGCCATTTTCTAATAATTGTTAGTGTCTGTTACTTGAATAATGGCAATTACGTTTAAAATTTTATGCTTTAATTAGGAAAGCTTGAAAAAATTAACTAATTCTCACTCTCCAGCAAAAGGAGACATTATAAAATTATAGTAAGATGGGAGCTAGAAACACCTTGGGATGGAAATAATTTATTTGGGAGGGCCAGTTTGAGATGAGCATTTGGAACTGATCTCCAGAAGGAAAGGAGATATACTAATGTGCACTGAATATTTGCAAATTTGTGAATATGGCCATTGGAGTCAATGTCTGCTAATTTATTTGCATATAACTAAGCTCACATGTAAACAGACGCTGGGAAAATATCCCAGATTTAAAGCACCTTTACCATCCAGGATGCAAAGAAAACAAGATAGACCTCACTAAAGGAAACATGCTGTTCTAGCTTGTGTAAATTAGAATTTCCCATTGCTTAACAGAAGGTCCTATTTCTGGGGTGGAGGCATCAAACAAAGGAGAGGTAGGGTGTTTCCTTCCTGTATGTTCTACATAGGCATTATTTGCTTCTCTGGCCTGAGATACCCATCTGTGTCAACAGTTACTGTTTTCACAGGTTTAAATTTCCCCCTTTACTCTACAAACAGGTAGGAAGGGCTAAGATGAGGTAACATTTCAAAAGGAATTTCTGTTGGATTACTGCTATTTGTATTTTACTTACATTGTGTTAGGGTGCTTTTCATGTCCTGACAGGCTGAGATATTTGGTCATTTCTGTTTATTCTTAAAATGATGCTAAGAAAGATCAATCCTCTTTAGTAGACAGTCTTAACAAAGGACTACTGATTATATGCTAAGTATTATGTATGTAAATTTAAATTATAAATACATTTTGAACTCTCTTCTTTTTGACTTTGACCTGAATCTGTTTCAGTTCTTGCTGGCAGCTGCCTGAATAATATTGTTTATATGTGGTTTTCTTACTAGTACTGCATCCAAACTGTGTTCATCCTGGCTGTCATTTCTGCTTCTTTGTGCCACGGCATCTCTTTCATCATCTCACTTACAAAAAAACATTAATGTGTTCCAGGAAGTGGGAGAGTAAATGCATTTAAATGGATATTTAGGAGGCCTGGATGTGCTTGAATTGACCCTCAAGACATAGTCTGGCCCTACACTTTTACTCTTTAAAGCAAATTAAGCCCTGAATGGCATTTCTCCAGGATGAAGGTTTGATGGAATCTAAATCACAAATATTAACCATGGGCTAAGTCTCTTAAGCAAGTTTTCTGTTCATAAAAGTTGTAACCATCTTTTCTAATAAACACCAGAAGTTGCAATACTCTCCCAGCCCAGAGATTAAAAATACAGATGAACAGAAGCTTAACTAAAAATTCATGATATTCAGCTCTAAGGTATTAGTTATTATGTTCATCACTAGCTATTGACTGTTAGGCCTTTTTTGTTAAAATGCAATCAGAATAGACAACTAATATGAAACAAAATATGTTTCTGTGATTCATTTTATAGCTTTAAGATATCTTAAGGTACTTACTATGGGATTTTTAATCAATACATATGGGTTTAAAGGTTCTAAACAATTTCTTGGGGAAGCAAGTGTCAAGAGCTTTTATGAAAGTTACTATACCAAAACTACCCTAAGGTCATTCTGTCTGGGAGCTGAAGTTACTAACTGAAGGGCTCAAAACATTTCATGTCTTTTATGAAGTTGAGTGGTGAACAAACCTTGATTTTATTTGAGTTTTCTCTATTGAATGGGTGACCTTTTAAATATGAAGGAGTTGGTTGGTCTGCACCTTAGCTGGAGCTGTTTTCAGGAAACTGCTGTGATATTTTGACTGTATAATAATTTTGAGTGTTTGTATAGGTATAACTCATAGGCAGGAACTCTGGACCAGAAAAAAAAAAATCATGAGTAACTTAGGACATATTAAATATGAGAAAATAACTATTTGATGGCTGATTTAATTTAGTAAGTACACTTAAAAACAGTTCACCAAAGGTTAAATTACCATGCAATGTCTTAGGTAAGCAAAGACATATTCTCTAATATCACCGACTAGTTTATAAATGTAGTTTTTTTTTATCTCAGACCAAAAGAACAAGACTGAGAGACAGAAATGAAACAAAACAAAACAACAGCAACAAAATATAGTGTATTTTAAAAGTTAGAAGTCCAGTATCTCAAAACAAGAAATAAAAATAAGGGTTTTGTTTGTTTGTTTTTCTCAGTCAAATTAATACCTATAAACAGAACGAGCAAAGCCTTCTGCTAACTCTCAGTATAGTACAGTCCCACCCCAGCTGTAAAGGCAAAATGCTGATTACTCTTTTCTGCCATATAAAACTGAGATTACAAATTCAGTAAGGCTTGGAATACTCATTAGAAATTTTTTTCCTTATCTCATTGCAGTTATTGGGACTGAGATGTAGCTGTGTAAAGGAAGTAAGCCATCAACTGATAATGGGAGTAGGATGTTGCCAAAGACGACAGGATCCGAAACTTGGACATGGGGAAAGGGAACCACCCCTTCTGGAGGCAGTCAGCAGTTACATCAGATCAACATTAGGGTTGACCCTGAATGAAGGTGCTTACTGTAAGGTTATGTGGAAGGAGAGTGCTCCTTTAACAGTGTCTGGTGAAATGCAAAAGGGGACAGTAAGAAAAGGATGAAGCCATACACAAGAACATTCAAAGTCACAAACATGAAAACAGACCTAGTCAGTCACTCACACTAATGGGAGTGTAAGAATTTATTATTATTATTATTATTATTATTATTAATTTATTTACTTATTTATTTTCAGCAAGATTATCTCACTAAAGACCTTGTCAAATTGAGATAAGGATAGGGAGGGAGGCAAACAGAGACAGACATAAAACCAGACCAATTAGTGTTACTGAAGACAATAACCAGAAACAAACCTGGTCAGCAGCACTGACAGCCTATCAGGAAACTGCAGACAAACCAGGACTTTGTAACTGATAGGGGTGCAGACCTGAAGGTACAAGATGATGGGAGAGGCCTGTGCAAACTGATGAAAAAGATATACAGGGGAAAGGGGAAGAGGGAGGAACAACTTCCTTTGTAACTTCTCTTAAATATCTGGCTGTGTAAACTCAGTCTCTAACCTGTGTGTGTGTGCATGCTGCAAGGACTAAGTGACAGCTGCTGTGGGACCAGCACCAGCAGACTGTGTGCTGCTACTGGAGACATGCCAGGGGTGTGGGTGCCCCTGGACTGTGGTGTTAGCTGATGGAGCCAGTGGGGTCTCAGCCACTAGCTAATGTGTTGGGAGCAGTGTGTGTCCCAAAAACAGCTATTTGGTTGGGGGGAAACCCCAGTGAGTGAGGTCAGTGAGGGGTCACAGCCCATGTGTTGGGTGCCAGCTGATGGAGGGGGCAAATGTCCAACCTGGTGTGCATGGAGTGTGCATGTGCATTCACAGGCAAACTCCATGCTGGACCAGACAACAAGTAGGAGGCCCCATGTGCAGGCAACGGTGTCAGGCAGGCTGTGATACTTGAAGGATCTGTGAATATGTATATTTATGTGACTCTAGAAAGTATTGTATGTGTGCCTGCACTAGTGACATTCAGTGTTTACCAGCGAAAGAGAACATAGTGACTTGGCTGGCTGCTGTTTCATGTGACTCCTATATATAAGTAGATACTGTTAAAGGCCTTGTTTGTGGTAGTCTGTATGACTGGTTGTGTCAATGTCTCATGTGTGTGTATCTCTGACATAGGTGCTCAGCTTTCCTGCTGGTTGAACCTGTCAATGGGAAAGCGGTAGCCATCCTTCATCCTGAACAGAGACCCCAGGTTCCCAGGGCGCCAGGCTGGGCTCAACAGGACAGTCAGGAGAGGTCCTGGACTGAGGCTGCTGAAAGTGGTGGCCACTCTTAACATCCCGTAACACTTACATATGACCTAATGATTGGAGACTGTCTTAACAATTAAAGGAAAGCAGCTGGTATATCAAGTCATCTAATCTTAATGCAAAATTTTAAAAGTCAGATAAAATTGTGCCTAAAAATGCTTATAACTTACCATTGTAAATGAAGGAAAATGTGACTAGCTATATTGTAGAATGTGGTCATATACATCCCCTAGTGACAGTTTTCCTTTTTAATTAGTGAAAAAAAAAAAAAAAAAAAATTTTTTCATACGTATGTGTATATGCTGGGTCTGTCTGGGATGGAGTTAACTTTCCCCACAGCAGCCCACATAGTCCTGTGCTTTTCACTTGCAGATAGAACACTGTTGATACCACACCAATGTTTTAGCTATTCCTGAACAGTAACCAATTCCCCCCAACTTCCCAAAGACCATTAGGCTGGGGGTGGACTAGAGGTAGGGAGGGGACATAACCAGAACAGCTGACCTAAACTGATCAAAGGGATATTCCTTACAGTATGGCAGCATGCTCAGTAATACAAGCTGGGGGGGGGGGGAGGAAGGAGGGACTCTAGTTGTGAAAGCATTTGTCTGCCCAAATTATATGTATCTTGCTTCCCAAGACATGGCTGAATACTGGTTGCTGATGGGGAGTAAGAGAGTGGCTGTGTGGTACTGACTATCAGTGTTAGATCACAACAATATATTTACGTATGTTTGTATTAAATTTAGTGGGGGGAGGGGGGCTGTTACACAGATTTAAAGATTTTGCAGGCAAAAATCTTGCAAGTGAAATTGTAAGACCATCAGAGAGCAAAATGTTAAGAAAGGGTATTTAGGAGAACCTTTTAATAAGATTGTGTTTCAGTAGTTCACACCACAATTATGGAAAAATTTCCACCCTTGACTAGCATAATATAGCACATTATGTCCATGTTAGTAAATAAAGAGTTGGAGAATCAGCTCAAGTACTCAATTTCTGCTCAGTCACACCACTTGTTAGCTCGCTCCCTGGATGTTTTGGATGCCTCTCTTTAGCTGTCTCCAAGGCAATGCTTGTATACTTCTGGAGATAAATCTCAGAAGAGAGTACTCCCAGATTGTTGTTTCCTGTCAGTGTCCTAAAAAATTTTACACACTTAAATATGCCTCATGCTGACCTATCACACACCTGGGTATACAACATATACCTCCAATTCCATGTTTCAAAAGCATCAGCCTCCTTAGTGGACAACATAGTCTTCACATTATTTGAAGCTCACAAAAACAAACAAAACAAAACAACAACAACAACAACAACAACAAAACACTATAAGAAAACAGTAATTATCTATGCAGATCATTAAATGAGGCCCTTAGTAGGTTCAGGCCCAAGTGTGGAGTATGGTGATGACCAGTGCTGCTCTGGAAAGGACCATCACTGCATAATGTGGACAGACAGTTCCACTTGGCCTCAAGGTCAGACACTTTGCTCTTTTTAATTAATGTTATAGACACATGACAATTTATGATGGATGATCACCTTTCACCAAGATAAGAACAGTTTGCCCACCCAATGCAAAAACTTTTTTTTTCTTTTTTTTTTAAACAAGTCTATGTCACAGAGATTACATGCAGATTCCCATTTTTCTGACACCACTTAAAAGGGGTAGGAAATTGTCAAGTCATGTTCATGTTTCTGGGGTGGAATATATTTTAAAAATTTATGAAATGCTTAGAAAGAAAATGCAGTAAACCATTGACTTCAAATGATATTGGTCCACATATATCTGTGAATTAAAGGGAGAAGAGCAACTGTTCTGACAAAATACATATTCTGAGGGAAACCATACTCTTTATTTGAAGCCACAGTACTTTGTTAAAGACTAACAAAGGCCTATGAGGACTGAAAGTAATACATCTCAGTTTCCACAACACAACTTCTCCCTGCTGGTTATTTCCAGTAACTTCTCCCTGCACATACTGAGAAATCATACCAGCTTGTCTTGACATTAACGTTATTTTTTTCTGTCCATATGTTCCTGAAAAACAAAAGTAATCTTAAAATGATTTTAAATCTCATATTGCCCGTTGAGGAAATTATGACCAAAACAGACAACAGGTCTGGTGTTTTGTTTTGTGTTGCGTATTTTTTGCTATTTTTTTTCTTCCCATCACATTGTTTTCTTCCCACCATCATTGCTAAAGAAAGCAAATCTGAGTTTACCCATCATGCAGCTTCTTACATAGGTGTTCTGCTTTTTACTTCAGTTCCTTAAAAGAAATAACTGTTTCCCAAGTTGTGAGTCACAGGGTATCTAGGGAATTACAGACTTAGGTGCTTCATCACAGTGCTAGTATGAAATTTGTGGAGAGAGTAATTAAGGCGAGATTAGTAAAATACATGACACAGTGTCACAAATTCACACAAGTGAAAATTATGCTTTTTTAACCTGTTCAGTGTGGTTGAAAAATTAGTAACCAATAGATGAGTGTCACTCCCAATTGATCTAATTTATTCCTTAAAAATCTTTTGTTAATGTTGTACATGGAAGTCCATTAGAATAAAGAGGTAATTAGAATATAAAAGGCAAAGTTTTGTCACTAAAAAAATGACTAATTAGTGGTATAGAATTCACAGTCAATGACTGTTTGTCAGGACTATGAGGTGGAATAATGGAGTTCATTAAAGATTGGGAACTGATAAATAGGGGTCATGTAATACTTCTAAATGACTGAAAAGGAAACAGTACTGGAATAGATTTATTTCATAACCATGTAATCTTAAATTATAAATAATAAAAAAAAAATCTAAAGAATTCCAAAGTTACTTACATGTATACTGGATAGTACAATCACATATCACAGATTTGTAGCTAGTTTTAATTTAGAAAAATGCAAAACTAACCATTATAAACTTAAAAAAAAAAGAAAAAGAAAAAAGAAAAAAAAAGAAATAGACAAATATCCTTCTTAAAAAAAAAAAAAAGTTTGAAATTTAGTAGTTCCTATTCAGGGTGAAAGCAATTAGAGGAAATAAAGAAACATAGAGAGGCTGCCTTCAAAGTACAATAGAACATTTATTTCTAAATACATTCTCTACAAATGCAGTATCTGATCCAGCAAGAATCTCTGCTGATTTATATTTAATACGTTCTTTGAAGATAGTAAGTGTTTTTATCCTTAATTTGCAAACAAGAAACTGAAACATTCAGAGTATAATGTCAAATTCATCTCTTAATATCTATGATATGTGTGACAAATCATGATCTGTAGGATTCTCGCTCTCTCTGACAACATAGGTTGAGCTTAGAGAGTGAAAAATTGTGGAATACTTTCTATCACAAGAGTTTTTTGATAATGAAGGTAGAAATAGGCATTTTTCCTCTCATGGTTCTATGAATGTGAATAAATGGATTTTATTTTATTTTATTTTATTTTATTTTATTTTATTTTTAATCAGGACATAGAAGAGAAGAAATCTCAATATCCTATAACATTTAAACAATTATTTGATATTGAAGTCTATGTAATTTTATTTTAAAATATGACCAATCCTGGAAAACAAACAAACAAACAAAAAACATAAATACTTTTTGTGGTTGTAATTCAACAGCAAAAGGCATGGCTGAATCAGTTTCAAGGCTTAGCAGTTTTAGCTGGAAATAAAACTTTACACAAAATGAACTGTACAATGTGGGCCACACCTGCCAATTTACATATTTACTATGTACAATATGCCTTTGGTGTTGAACCTATGGAATTCATTTTGTCTATATTTCAATTTCTCTATTTATCAATCATCTGATCTTCATTTATCAAAAAAAAGTAATTTGTATTAGTGAAAAGCAGTAGCCTCCAAGCTTGCAGATGGCCATAACAGACTGTGCTAGAGACTTTGCTGATTTGAAACAGTCCTGGAAAGTACTTTGCAATGAAGAGGAAAGGCTCAGCTGCTAGCACTTTAGTTATACAACCATCATTAAATCTGAGTAACACTGAGTTTCCACAGGTGAAAAGTTTATGAAATAGACATTAGGTTATTTTATAGTGGTCTTCCTTTTTGGCTGTCTCCCATAAGATCCAGAGAAGAGAAGCTGTTGAATTACATACTGAATGAGCAGACAGTGAAGTGGATCAAAAAATGGATGAACAACCAGGCCCAGAGGGTAGTGGTCAGTGGTGCAAAGTCTAGCTGTAGGCCAGTAATGAATGGAGTACCCCAGGGGTCAATACTGGCTCCAGTCTTGTTTACCATCTTCATTAATGATCTGGATGATGGGGTAGAGAGCACTCTCAGTAAATTCAGAGATGGCACAGAACTAGGGGGAGTGGCTGACTCACCAGAGGGACTGTTCAGCCATCCAGAGGGACCTGAACAGGCTGGAGAGGTGGGCTGACAAGAACCTCATGAAGTTCAACAAGAAGTGCAGAGTCCCACACTTGGGAAGGAACAACCCTATGCAACAATATATGTTGGGGGCCATCCAGTTGGAAAACAGCTCCGCAGAAAAGGAACTAGGAGTCCTGGGGGACACAAGGTTGAACAATGTGCCCTTGCTGCTAGGAAGGCTAATAGTACTCTTGACTGCAATAGGCAAAATATCACCAGCAGGTTAAAAGGGATGATCTTTCCCTTTTATTCAGTGTTGTTGAGGCTGCAACTGGAGTAGTGTGTCCTGGTCTGGGCTTCTCAGTACAAGAGAGACCTAGAAAGAGTCCAAAAGAGTGTACCAGAATGATTAAAGAACTGGAGCACCTCTCCTTTGAGGAAAGTCTGAGAGAGCTGTGACTATTCAGCATGGAGAAGAGAAGGCTCAGGGGAAACCTTATCAATGTGTGTAAATACACGAAGGGAGAATGCAAAGAAGCAGCAGTAGGCTCTTTTCATTGATGCCCAATGCCAGGACAAGAGACAATGAACACAAACTGGAAGACAAAGAATTCTGTCTGAATATCAAGAAACGCTTCTTTACTTTGTGAGTGATGAAGCACTGGCATAGAGAGTGTTTGTAGAGTCTCCCTCCTTGGAGATCTTCAAAAGCCATCTGAACATGGCTCTCAGCAACCTGCTCTACGTGTTCCTGCTTGAGCAGGTGGAATTGGACCGGATCATTTCTTGGGGTCCCTTCCAACCTTAACCACTCTAAGATGTAGCTTACTTGGAAAAAATAAATATTACTACTCTGGTATTTGAAAATTGTCCACAAAGACATATTCTGTCCACTAAATAAATAAAAAAATAAAAATGCTATGAATGTCTTGAATTTGTCTTTAGCTTGTTTTTACATCTGGGGAATCTTTGAAGGGTGCTAGTCATTAGAACTCCTGTTACTGCGCATAGAAAAACTAAGAGTTATTCACAGTAAATCAGAGAGGTTATGCTTGAAAATTCCCATTGTATGAGAAAAATGTATCTAAATCTCTACAGTCAGGATATTTGATGCAAGAAAAAGAATCTCAGCTGTCAAGATGTTACCACATATCATGTGTGTCAGGTGGTGAAAGTAAATAAATTCCTTGTGTTCAGAAACCCTAAAAATTCAAAGATAAATCATAATAATTTACTGTGCTAAGATGAATGTCTTTTTTTTTTTGTTTGTGTGTTTGTTTTGTTTTGTTTCCCATAGATTTAGAGCTATTTCTATTATAGGTATTATACATTCTAATGAAATATATAAAATGTTGCATTTTACTGAACCTGTGAAACAGAACAGGAGTGAAAGTACAACTCCTTCTCTACACTGAGTAGTACCATCAAAGAATCTTCATTGAATCTACAGAGTCATTATACACATGGATTTCTGACTCACCATAGCAACCACATGGAGAAAAAAAATAAAAGTAATAAAAGCAATTTCGCTTCAATTTTCTGTTAAAACATTATGTATCTAAGAACAGAGGAATATAGATATGACAATTTGTATAATATCATACCCTGTTTACAATCACAATATATTTAATAACTTCATTTTTATATGTTATTTATATGGGTTATTTGTATCCTCATGACAGAACTGATCAACTATAATTCAATTCACTGTGAATTTCTGATTTTCTGAATTTTCATTAAGTGAAATTAAAAGAAAAAATACATCTAAATAAATCACAGTGTGAATAGATTTAAAATGTCAAAACATTTACTTTCCCTATATTTTAATAGTTATGTAGTAAATATCAGAAAAATTCAGTATAAAGTATTAATTGGAAATTTAAAATATTACATTAATTTTATATTAAAGAACACTTAAATTAAAACTGAATATATTTTCTGCCCCAAAATTGGGAATTGGAATTAAAGGTTACTGTTGTCAGAACCTATACTTACAGAATACTTACAAGAGTTCTATTTATAGGATACCACAAGGATGAAAAGGATTATATAATAGGGCATTGTCTCTTCAGGGAATTTAAAATAATTTGAGCATTATGGTTTAACCCAGCAGGCAGCTAAACACCATGTAGTCTTTCACTCACTGCCCCTAGTGGGATGGGGAAGAGAATCAGAAAAAAAAAAAAAAAAAAGGTAAAAAAAGGTAAAACTCATCGTTGAGATAAAGAGAGTTTAATAAGACAGTGGATGATGATGATGATAACAACAACACACACATATGTACGTATGCAAAACAAGTGATGCACAATGCAATTGCTTACCACCCATCAAGTGACGTCCAGCCAGTCCCAAGCAATAGCTTCCCCCTTTCCCACCCTAGCCTACTCCCCACAGTTTTTGTTGTTCAGCAAGATGCCATATATTATGGAATATCCCTTTGGCCAGTTTGGGTCAGCTGCCCTGGTTCTGTACCATCCCAGCTCCTGCTGCACTCCTCCCTGTCAGGACGGTATGAGAAGCTGAAAAGTCCTTGGTTTAGAGTAAGCACTGCTCTGCAACAACTCAAACATCAGTATGTTATCGACATTATTTTTCTCCTAAATCCAAAACATGGTAAAATACCAGCCACTACAAAGGAAATTAACTCTATCTCATCTGAAACCAGAACAGTAAGATTTTGAACTTTCTATTTTTTTAGAAGTTTTATATGTCTTCTTTTTTTTTCTTTTTTTTTCAATGAAAAATGTGTAGAAGTCTCTTGCTTTTGAATACTCAGTGCAGTTATGGTGATTTACATACAACTAAATGAACGAAGTCCATGAAGTGACTGCTTAAGGTCCTTGTTGTAGGTGAAAAGAAATTTACCTTACGTATAAAGCTTTTTTCTTTTTTTCTTTTTTTTTTCTTTTTTTTTCAATTCAATTGAAATCTTAACAGTCTAATCAGTATTTACAGAGGAAAGGAAAAAAAATAAGAAAAACATGTGATTCAGAAAAAGTTCATTTAAAAATGTTCTGTGATCCTAAGGCTTAGTTGTGCCAGCAGGGAGTTATGGGGAGGAGTTGCAGATCCTTCATCAAGAAGAGTATGATGTTGATGGTGGGGTTTCTTCTGCTTTGTTAAAAAGATATTATACTGATGTTAATGTTTTCTTCCTTCATACTCTAGGGTTGACATGGGGATATTTTCACATGTTTTCCAACACACATTTACACCTGTTCTTTCTTCATTGCTCTGCAACCTCATGCTACAGCTGAATTTATTATATTGCTCTGCATGCATTGTATGTTTTTGTTTGTTTGTTTGTTTGTTTGTTTCCATTTTTATTATCTCTAAAACCAATTTTGCCCAACTTCCAAATCTGTATTTTTATAACTTATCATTTGTGATTTATTTTTTTTTATAGTTTTGGGACCTCCAGTATAATCCTGTGCCCTCTGTGTTCCCATACCAGCACTCTACTACGCTGCATTCTAGGCACCTGATTTCAAGGCTTCTTCTGTTATACCAGCCTTGTTCTCATGAAACCCCACCAAGAGGACTGTGTTCAGCTCTGGAAAAGCCCAGCATAGCAAAGACATGGAACAGTTGGAGCGAGTCCCGAGGAGGGCCATGAGGATGATCAGAGGGTTGGAACACTTCTCCTATGAAGAAAGGCTGAGAGAGTTGGGGTGGTTCAGCCTAGAGAAGAGAAGGTATCCAGAGAGACCTTATGGCAGTCTTCCAGTATCTAAAAGGGGCCTACAAGAAAGCTGGGGAAGGACTCTTTTTCAGGGAGTGTAATGATAGGTCAAGGAGTAAACTAAAAGACTTTAAAGAGAGTATATTTAGATTAGATATAAATTCTTTACTCAGTGGATGGTGAGGTACAGGTTACTCGGAGAAGTTGTGGCTGTCCCATCCCTGGGAGTGTTCAAGGCCAGGCTGGATGGGGCCCTGAGCAACCTGGTTTAGTGGCAGGTGTCCCTGCTCATGACAAGGGTGTTGGAATTAGATGATCTTTAAGGTTCCTTCCAAACCAAACCATTCTATGGTGATTCTGTGATGATGTTTTCACCTAAACTACATCATTATATTAGCAGTGAATATTTCTATCCACTCAGAGTAGTTACTTGTATAAAAATTGTGACTATGCCACACAGTTACGCAAAGCTAAGCAAAGTGAAACAAATGACATAATAACTATTTCATTATTAGAAAATTGCTGTTAAAAATAAACAAGCTGAAACAAATCCCCAGGCAGGCCAAGAAGAGTTCAAACAAAGTCTTAGAAGCCTCAGCCCACTTGGCAGAAAACCTCTGGCTTGTAAATAGCAGTGAGAATGCTATATTTAATGAGTTAAATGGTTGGAAAGCAAGGCGACACTGTGAGGTTTGCTTCCTCTATGATGAAGTGCTTTTGTGAGAACATTTTGGCTGGTTCCAAATCACACAGCACTTGGTTCTGGGTCTCCTCATGGTGCCAAGTGGTAGCCCACTAGCAAAATGCACTGCCATTTTGTTTGGGTGTAACTCTCAGCTCAAATTGTGCAAAAGAAAATGTGAAAATGTGATCATTTTTGAGTACAAAATTCAGCGTGTATGTTGCTCTATGCCATGGAGTGTGACATGAATAGCGAGGGTGGGGGCTTTCTAGCCTCAGAGCCAAAGCAGTGTTGGAGGACAGAGGATGAAGGTGGTTCATTTTCATCCCCTTTTGAGGGCAGTACTTGGACTCTTTGTATCCTCACAAATGTACTCAGGCTTTGTCTTAAAAGAGTTATTTTGGGAAGAGGTGATGAACCAAGAAATCAGGAAGCAAATTAATGTTTACACAATGTGGATGATTAGATGATGAGTGCTCAAGCTTATTTAACTGTGTAAATATATCCATGGATCTAAATACAAGTCTATGTATCTTCACTTTGAAAAGAAGAGCTCTGGAGTTTTGAAAGTATCTGAGGTGTATGGTAAATATTTGTTTCTCACTCTACCTTTCAGCATCTTTCTTGGACAACCAGTGGCATGTATTTTACATATTTAGAATGTTAAATTGGACAATATTATTAAAATTATCCATACATTCCTATCCGGTGGTCCATAAATAATTTTAATTATTGATTTTAATGTTGCACCTGCACCATGTTATTGCAGTGCCATTAATGACTCATTAATGCACTTAGATTTCCTGCTGATACCAGCTGAGTGAATAAAGAATATTTCCTATGACAACATAATCAAGAAGGCAGAAAAAAGATGTGAATATATTTCTTTGTATTTTAATGAAAGTAGTGTTTGATAAATACATTGTATTAGCATTACTAGGAAGGACCTTATTAAATATGTACCTGGTAGCTGTATGTGCATCATATTTTATTATTTCATTAATTTTAGTAGTACTAAGGCAAGATAATCAAAAGGAATGACATAAGACAGCAGTCTGGAGGAAAGATGATTTGGTTAGAACCTCTTGATTATAGCCATTTAGAAGAGTAATTATCCTTAGTGATGAAAAAAATGAGGAAGGATTTCCTGAGATGTGTATCTTGAAGGATTTGAGGAACAAAAATCCTTAGCAGTTATACACAATGCAACTGTGTAAATTGCTAGAAAAAAATGTGCTAAAGAAACACTCAGAACTAGATTCTCTGTTACAGTGTATCATAGTATCTTAGTTCCCCCGTCACCCAGATTGAAGGTATTTCTAGTAGTAAATCATGTTTGCCATCTCTCCTGAATCTTTTGTAGGTACACAGTTATGCACTTTCAACTGAAAAGAGGAAAGAACATACAGGTTTAGTTGTGCAAGATAAGGTAAAGAGTACAATAAGCAGTATGAGGTACTACAAAAAAAGATACTTCCTATCCCCCATGTACCTTCAAAAAATAAAAATAAAAATAAAAAAATAAAATAAAATAAAATAAAATAGCACCAGGAAATGAAGGTAAAAACAAGATGTTGAATCTGTCACGTTGTCGTGGTATAACCCGGTCGGCAGCTAAACAACACACAGCCATTCGCTCACCCTCCCCCCTCCCTCTCCGGGATGGGGGAGAGAAACAGGAAAGTGAAGCCTGTGAGCTGAGATAAAGACAGTTTATTAAAACAGGATAATAATAATAATAATAATAATAATAATAATAATAATAATAATTAATAATGTGTACGAAACAAATGATGCACAATGCAATTGCTCACCACCTGCTGACTGATGCCCAGCCTATCCCTGAGCAGCCGGCCCCCCCACCCCTGCTAGCCACCCCTATATACTGTTTAGCATGACGTCAGATGGTATGGAATACCCCTTTGGCCAGATTGGGTCAGCCATCCTGGGTCTGTCCCCTCCCAGCTCCTGTTGCACCCCTAGCCTGCCCGTTGGCAGGACAGAGACAAAGCAAGAAGCTTAAACATCCTTGGCTTGGTGTAAGCACTGCTCTGCAACAATTAAAACATCAGCATGTTATCAGTACTCTTCTCATCCTACCAGCTACTAGGAGGAAAATTAACTTTGTCCTAACTTAAACTGGGACACGTTCATGGAAGCCAGTGACAACCTGCAGATTTGAAAGACAAGGAGAACATAGAAAATTGGGGATCAACTTGACAGAAACATTTTAATTAGGAAGACTTAAAACCAACATTTTTGATGTATAGGAGGAATAACTGGCTTCCATCATAAGTTGTTCAGAATTAAGTCAGGCTATTCACAAATCCCTAATGACGCTTGTGTAGAGTGGCTTGTTATTCTGTATTTGAATAATAAGCAATTTCTTTATTGTAGGAATCAGTGGTCAAATTTTTTTTAACCTATGTTATACAGATTGTTAGGTCAGATTAAGAAAATAGTTTAACATGTAAGGCTATCAAACGATCTTCAAGAAAATTATTCCAGGAGCTGCTTTTTCTCGCTATTGAACCAAATGTACTAATGGGATACTTTTCTGTAACCCACTGTAAATGTGATTATTTCCTGAAGTAAATATAAAATACCATTTCTTTATTAAATTGTAAATTCTTCAGAAAATAATGTCAAATATTAAATCTGGAATACATTCTTTAGAATGAATTCTATGTCTGTGGGTTTTTTGTTTGTTTATTTTTCTTTCTTTCTTTCTTTCTTTCTTTCTTTCTTTTTTTTTAAATCATAATTACCGTATAGAACAGAGCAGTCATCAGTCCCTCCCCTAACATTTTAACATATTCACCAAAAAGTCAAGCCCCAAATAGTGAGGTTATTTTCAGCATTCAGGGATTTATTTAGATATTCTATCTAAAGTCTAACAGCACAAGAAGCACATTGTAATATCCAATTGAGATCTTACTGATTTACTATTTTTTAAATATATTTTTGTAAGATTTAGTTTTGACAATTCTTTCTCTCATCATATGTTTCTCATAAGGTAGTGTGTTTTCCAGGAAGACTGCAATGACGAAATGTCTTACAAAGATATTTTTCAGCTCAGCTGGTCATTCATACAGCTAACAAGTACAGTACAGGTAGCCATATTTGAGGGCATATAAAGTCACTGCGGTATTTGGGACATGTACTGTTCTATTCTACTTTTTATTTATTTATTTGTTTGTTTATTTATTTATTTATTTATGTAATTTCACAGTCTTTTGGTAATCTGTCTTCACATAATAATAATATAATACTTTGCTGTCATCAGTGTTAATCACTGTAATGTGAGCTGCAAGAACAACAAAAACAACAACAAAAAACACAAAACAAACAAACAGAAGATTCATCAGTAGTGGATTACTGAGATTGTGATGCCTTGTTTAAATACACCAAGATATTGAATAGTTAGTCTGATACCACAGGTATATCACACATTTTATTTTCTAATAAAAATTCTGGACTTGAGAAAGAAAGGAAGTTGCATATACATGTTGTTCATCCTTCCACTAAGTTAACTGGAGTTTTTTTGATGAAACCCCATCAAAGAGACTTGCATAGGGATATGACGATTAAGTTATGGGGTTGGTATTCATATTTTGAAAAAACAGAGAGATCTTTGAAAAAAAAATGGGATTCTCTAATATCTGTGAACCAGATTTTGCCACTTTTGTAGTCAGTATCAGATAGCTAGCTGGATAGTCCTCATAAAACTAATAAGACAGGATGTAGATATAGCTGTCTAGGCCTGACCTTTTTTAACAAGCTTTATGTTCACAACAGGCAACATAAAAAATTTTTTACTTTAACATGTAATTATTTATTCTGATTGATATTGATAGATTCTGCTTGATCATCTCTGAGCCTTCAATTTATAAGCATTTTTTTAAAGATATGTTGGCATATTTATTGTCCTTTTAAAATAAAATAAAAAATTGTTAGCACAATGAAGGAGTTATGTACAAAAAGCTAATTATTAGTCTTGGCAATCAACTTCTATCTTCTTTCCATAAAAAAAAAAAAATAACAAAAACAATCAAACAACAAAAGCTACAAAAAACATTATTTTTATTTGTATTAGATTTAAGCCAATTTCTTAATTAACAGTGTAGAATCCTGTTATGGTAAACTGTAACTTCCTTCTCACTCCTACCTCTCGTTTCCTCCTTTCCCCTTCACCTCCCCCATGACTGACCTTCCTTCCTTCCTTCCTTCCTTCCTTCCTTCCTTCCTTCCTTCCCTCCTTCCTTCCTTCCTTCCTTCCTTCCTTCCTTCCTGTCTTTAAAGGTTCTAATGACATGATGTAAGAACACAGGTGTGGATCCTTACAATTTTTCCTTTTATTGGAAATATTTTTTATTTTTTTTGAAGAAAAAGGGAAAGAAAATAATGATCCCAGAATGTCCTTTCATCTATCATGGGAGCATATATAATAACACAAGCAGCTAATACAGGATGTCAAGGCAACAGGAATAAAAGCAATATAAAATTAAATTGAGATTGCTTCTGCTTCTTGGCTCAGAACCCACAGAACAGAACATAATTTCTACATGTAGCTTACTGAAGTTAGATTTCAGTTTTACTTTAAAAGCCTTAGAACGTCTTTCCATAAGATCTTTAATATTATTCCTTTTACAGAAGTAAAATGGGTATCATATTATGTGTGCTGTGCATAAATTTCACAATATAAGTTGAAATATTTTTTCCACATATATATAAATAAACAGTGAACATGTAAATGAACCCATTAAGACTGTCTTGCACAGTCTTCTGAAAACTGTATCTAGACTTTATATCCAAAATTAAAACACGTTTATTTATAAACCTCAGTGTTTCCCAAGCCTAATGGTTCAGTTCAGATTCTGTTTTGTAAATGTAAATATACATAAAAATTCAAATTTCTGAGATGTAAAGTGGTGTACAGATACACTACTGGATTACGTATTATTTGAGCATCAAAACAGAAATATATATATATGTACATTTTTTGGTTAATAGGTTAATGATGTTGAAGCTATAGAGTCCAGAGTCTTGAAATCAGTTGATCAACATTTAAATTGTACTACTGTTTTGCCCGTCTTTGAATGTAACAGACTTATTTACCAGCATATATTAACTTCTACATCTATACCTAACCATGAACTGCCAATGCTAGTGGAACTGCCACAGAAGGTGTTAGTACAAAGACTGAACCTGAAATTGACATTGTTTTACTGCTGTGGTCTGGTTGAAATCCCAAATCATTTACATACAAATTTTGTGTGAAAAGATCTGAGTAGAACATCTACTCAATCTCTTTGATTTATTCATGGTCATATGTCTTTGAACAGGGAAGTTGTCATGCTCTGTAAAGTATATAAGCTTTTGTTATTTTCTGAGGTGCATTGTCACTTATCTTGAACTGCATAGATAAGAAGGATATAAGATATCACCTGATCAGTTTTCTAGAATTGATTTGAAAATGTGGCTGTTCATGAGAAGTTCATGTAAACAGTGGAAACAATTTGGAATAATTGAGGGGTGAAAGACCAATAACATGAAAAATGTGTGACCCCTTCTTAAAGAAAAGGGAGACCTGGTCACCCGGGATTGGAGAATGCTGAGGTACTCAATGACTTTTTTGCCTCAGTCTTAACCAGCAAGTGTTCTAACCACACCACCCAAGTCACAGAAGGCAAAGACAAGGAAGAATGAAGAACTGCCTAATGTAGGAGAAGATCAGGTACAAGACCATGTAAGGAACTTAGATGTACACAAGTTCATGAGACCTGAAGGGATGCATCTAAAGGTCTGGAGGGAACTGGCTAAGTTGCTAAGCCATTGTCCATCATATTTGAGAAGTTGTGGCAGTCCAGTAAAGATCCAATTGACTGGAAAAGGGGAAACATAAACCCAATTTTTAAAAGGGAAAAAAAGGACAACCTGCGGAACTACAGGCCAGTCAGTCTCACCTCTGTGCCCAGCAAGATCATGGAGCAGATCCTTTGGGAAACTATTCTTAGGCACATGGAAAATAAAGAGGTGATTAGTGACATGGCTTTCCTAAGGACAAATTGTGCCTGACAAATCTGGTGGCCTTCTGTGATGGGGTTACAATGTTGGTAGATAAGGGAAGAGTGACTAACATGGATTTGTACAAAGCATTTGACACTGTCTCACATGACATCCTTGTCTCTAAAATGGAGACACGTAGATTTGACAGATGGAAAACAGTGGATAAGGAATTGGCTGGGTGGTCACACTCAAAAGTTGTAGTCAGTGGCTTGATATCCAGGTGGAGACGAATAATGAGTGATGTTCCTCAGGCTTCAGTATTGAGACTAATATTATTTAATATTTTTGTTGGCAACACAGACAGTGAGATTGAGTGCACCCTTAGCAGGTTTGCTAATGACACCAAGCTGAGTGGTGAGGTCAACATGCTGGAAGGAAGGGATGCCATCCAGACGGACCTGGACAGGCTTGAGAGGTGTGCTTGTACAAAACTCATGAGGTTCAACAAGGCCAAGTGCAAGGTTCTGCACCTGGGCTGGGACAATCACAAGCACAGATATAGGCTGGGCAGAGAATGGATTGAGGGCAGACTTGATGAAAAAGACCTGGTTGATTAGAAAGTCAACAAGCCAGCAATGTACTTGCAGCCCAGAAATCCAGCCATATCCTGAGCTGCATCACAAGCATGACCAGCAGGTCAAGAGGGTGAACCTTCTCTGCTCTGCTCTTGTGAGACCCTACCTGAAAGGTAGGTGTTCAGCTCAGGGGCCCCCACCATAAGAAAGACATGGACCTGTTGGAGCGAGAAGAAGGTATCCAGAAAGTATCCAGAGATACTTTATGGCAGTCTTTCAATACCTAAAGGGGGCCTGTAAGACAGCTGGAGATGGACTCTTTGTCAGGGAGTGGAGTGATAGAACGAGGAGCAATAGCTTTAAACTAAAAGAGGGTAGGTTTACATGAGATATTAGGGGAAAAAAAATCTTTACTCAGAGGGTGGTGAGGCACTAGAACAGGTTGCCCAGAGAAGTTATGGATGCTGCATCATTGGAAGTGTTCAAGCCCAGATTGGATGGGGCTTTGAGCAACCTGATCTAGTGGGTGGTATCCCCTGACCATGTCAGGGGGTTTGGAACTAGGTGGTCTTTAAGGACCTTGACAACTCAATCATTCTATGATTCTATGAGTCAGGAGCATGTCCTTGCTGCAAAGAAGGCTAATGTTATGCTGGGCTACATTAGCTAAATTTCAGTACTGGTGAGGTACCTGGAGTATTGTGTCTAGTTCTGAGCTTCCCTATACAAGAGAGACATGGACATATTGGAGAGAGTCCAATGAAGAGCTACAAAGATACTTAAGGGACTGGAGTGTCTTTCCTATGAAGAAAGGCAGAGAGAACTGGCACTGGTTAGGACTACAAGAGAGGGGAGATATCAATGTAAAATTTCATCATGAGATATAATAAAAAGAAGAGGGGGCCAAGCTCTTTTCAGTGATGCCCAGTGCCAGGACAAGAGGGAATGGACAAAAACTGGAACACAAGAAGTTCTGTCTGAACATAAGAAAACACTTTTTTACTGTGAGAATGACCAAGCTGTGGCACAGGTTTCCCAGAGACGTTATGGAGTCTGCCTCCTTGGAGTTATTCAAAAGCTGTCTGGACATGGTCCTGGGCAACCTGCTCTAGGTGGCCTTATTTGAGCAGGTGGGATTGGACCACATCATCTCCAGAGGTCTCTTCCAACCTAAACACCTGAGGGTGACAGGGCACTGGAACAGGTTGTCCAGAGAGGCTGTGGAGTCTCCTTTTCTGGAGATATTCAAAACCCGCCTGGATGCCATCTTGTGCAATATATTCTAGGTGATCCTGCTTGGCAGGGGGTTGGACTAGATGATCTTCAGAGCTCCCTCTCAACCCTGCCCATTCTGTGATTCTGTGATTCTGTAAACCATTCTTTGATTCTGTGATTGTGTTATTACATATGACTACTGTTTTATCGTTGGGTCAATGATACTTGCACTGTGGAGGATGAGGATTCAACATAGCATGGACTAAACTGTAATCTTTTTCAGACTGAACTCTGTAATTATTTACTGATATTTATTGTCTATCTGTGCAGTATTCATGGAAACATCCTATCTAATGAAAATGAATCTTGTTTTATTGATAATATTTTTTCCAGTGAAGTCCATCAGCCTGTACATAAGGGTTTGCTATTCTTAGTAGATGGCCCCTGGTTTTGCATTCACCTGGAGTGAAGACTGTTAGGACTCATCATGGCCTGAGCTTGTTTTACTGTGTTTTAACAATTTTCTAGTGTCCAAGTATCTATTGCCGAATCCATTTAACTTAAATTCTGAGAATATCACGTATGATAAATTAATCATCTCTTAAAGAACAGTAGCATTTTTATGCCAGTTGAGGCTGGGACAAGCTATAGTGTAACTTTCAAACTTTAACATGGATCCAATAAAGAAGGAATCAGTCTGTGATAAGAAAACACATAAAAAGAAACTCAAGTGGATGTTGAATGTGAAGGGGAGGAAGAAACACTCACCATGAGATTCATACTTTTTCTAGTGAGGACCTCAGGATTCTGACAATTCAAAGTAAGCTACCCAACACTTCATTGTTACTGAGGAAGACAGAGAATGGCAACTATAGGGACTGGAATTAAAAGCATAATAAGAAAGGGGTGGACTATGGGCACTTCACGTTTAACAGTTTTAACTATTAGTAACAAGGCAGTACTGTATCAATTAGATAACTCGGACTAATAATAAAATCTAAGTTCCTTGTAGAATGTAGGCTGTCTTTTGACCATTACAAGATTTGGAGTGTGACAAAGTTGCATGGCTGGTTAAATATACAGTGAATAGTAGCTCCATATATGAAAGTGCTAATGTCATTTTATGTGAACCAATTAAGCTCTTGTTGAAGCACAATTATGTGTATGTTCACCACATGTCAGTTATTCACCTCATGTAGATATACCATGCCATATCAGAATCATTATTCTAGGTAAGAAAAAGTTTCACACCTTCCAAATATCTTTTTTAAAAGGCATAATCTTGTCATTTAATGGTCCACTTATTTCAAACATTTTACCTTTAAATAGTTTCATCTGGATAGTCGCAGCTATGTTCGGGCAGACACTGCATTATTACTATGTGTAACTACACCTGCCTTAATCACCTTGTTTGCTATGTTGGATGAATTGCAGACAATTTCTTATCTGCGCTAGAACTGATCAGCTGTGTGTTCAGCAAGATTTTCAGTCTTTCAACATCTACAAGATGTAGTCAGATCTCATTTTTCTGAGCGGCACTGTGGAATCGTCTACATTCAGTGTCAATAACCAATACCTCAAAAGAAAGCAATGCCAATGCTCTCCCTCCTCCTCCCAAAAAAATAATAATAATAATAAAAAGTCCAGAATGCTTTATGGCAATATGCATGTCTTGCAGAAAACATTCAGCACCTGAAAGGATTTTTATTTTTTAATAAAAACACAGAAAAAGAAAGTCTTTCACATGTCCAGTGAAATGAGAGAGAGATTTTCTATTAATCTGGGATAGTCCTGGATCTCATCTTAGTCATTTGCACTGAACTTCTACATTGTCCTTGAGATCTGAGGATTTCATAATTCCCTTTTTTTTAAATTTTTATTTATTTATTTATTGACATTTTTCTCTGTGTTTATACACCATACTAGTTATCCTTGAGATCCAGATCTTGATTCAGTGGAGACTTTATCTGTGCTAGTTTCTGATTTTGTAGGCAACAACAAGAATAAGAAAATACATGTTTCAATACACAAGTGGTAAGCCTGAGTTTTTGCCATTGTTCTGTAAGTGAATAAAAAGTTACGAAATATAAATTAACAAATTCAGAGGATCAGAGCCAAATAACTCTCTGCCTCTGAGGTTCAGTGCATAAAAGCTTACTCATGCAAACAAATCCTCAGTCTGTGAAGAAGGCAAGTTTTGTGAGGTACTTACTGTCAAGATAGGCCAATCAATCCATAATTAGCTCTAATTAGCAATCCCACAGGCTATTAAAATTGTTTACCTTCTGTGGAAATATGCACAAAAAGGCACATAATTCTTTCCCACTTGTGAAAACATCAAAGAAAAGTATTTTCTATCTAAACCTTAAAACCAATTATAAATGAGGACAAGCACAGCAGTGATATTAACAGAATTTAGGAAAACATTTGTATTGCTAATTGCAACATTAGAGCTAGCCAAAGGAGTATATAACAATATTCCTGTTAGATTCTAAATAAAGTGTCCCAAAAGTGTTTTTTGTTTGTTTGCTTGTTTGCTTGTTTGTTTGTGGTGGTTTTGTTGTTGTTGTTGTTGTTGTTGTTTTGTTTTTTAGATTACATGGACTGCCAGATCTCTGCAACTCTTACCAGTTCTATAGATTCAGTTCTGTCTGACTAAGAAGTGGAATGGTAATGAGTTTTTGTTCTTATTTAAGCACAAAAATTAGTGACTTTATTTTCAAAAGGAAGAGCGTCTAGCATAGATCAACCCCTTGAACTTGTTCACTTTATAAAAAGCTAGTATACAATAGAAAACCAAAATAGGAAATGAAGGGTCTAGAAAATTCATAATTTTCTCATTTTTGTTTTTGATATTGCTTCTAATACTGTCAGTATATGGGAAAGAAAGTTCTATGGAAAGCAATGAGATGTGTTTTTGAATTTACATGTCAGTTTGCATTAGAACTGGATTTCCAAAACAAATTTATATGTGTATATGTGTATTTATTCGCAGTTGATTGGGAAGAAATTAATGCAATAACACTTGTCTTAATTGTATGTAATTTCTTATTCTGATTCAACCAAGGACAAAGAGGATTCAACAAGGAAATAGTTCAGAACAAGTTTTTTGCACTAAAACGAGGCAGCATTTTCTTCAGGTAGATTTACACACACCTTTTCCATACTAATGATAAAAGATTAGATTCACCAGAAACTTTATTATTTTTGATAATTATTTTAATCCAAATAAATGCAATGAAAACTGCTTTCAATATATTACTACTGAAATGGTAAACTGTTTTAATGAAGCTTGTTATTTGTCTTTCAGTATTCAAATAACAATTGCAAATGTTTTTTTCTTTACATATTTCTCTTTATGAATAAAAAAAAAATGAATTGCAGCTCTAGTTATAATACAGAAGTTATCTGTTTAAAGTTTATTATTATTATTATTTGATAAAATAATTAATACATAAACAAATTCACCAATATTTAGAACATCTCAATATGCACACAGAACACAATCTAGAAGTCCCTAAATTTCTTTTCATGCTTTCCATAACAATATATTTCTTGGTTTGGTTCTTCCTAACATATTTGTTAGACTTCATATAACATGATGTATGACTGATTATTTCTTTTTAATTAAAATAATACAATCCAAAGGATTGTAATCCTTTATATCACTGACATAGATGAGATTACCCATACTCATTTCCCACATAGTGGATTAACCTGTCTTTCTAAATGTATGCTCACAAGGAAATAGCAATTATATTAATGTACTTCATCCAGCCTCTCTCAAGCTGTACAGGAGAAAAGATGGATTTTATAATGCAACCCTGAGATTAACTGATATGGGCTGTGGCAGACCAAGAAGGAGAAAAAAAATCCTCAATCAAGTAGTCCTAAATCAAACACTTTGACAACTGGTTAAACGGAAGAAGCTCTAGTTCAGGAACTTCTAGTTATCAAAACTCAGGTAACATGGTACAAGAAAATAAACAGCCTAGACAGAACAGTTCAGGTGTTTGAAGGTTAATCTTTAATTCACTAATTCTAACAGAAGCTCAAAGGAAGTTAATAAAACTCAAACGTGTCCACCGGTGACATAGAAGTGCAAATCCAACTGTTGAGACTGCTGACTGGAGTGCAACATTATTATTTTGGTCTTTATGTCTTTCACTCTAGGTTTTGTGTTGGTGAAAACTAAGTATCTCAAAGAAAATCTGACCTGAAAGCATTATATTTTCTACATTATCATCAAAACCATTATGTTTTGCTCTCTGTTTTCTCAGACTAGATTTCTGGGGTATGGACAGTAAGAACATTAAAGAGATTTTTTCTTCTTTCAGTGAAAAAATAGAGATGGAAAAGTTGTGCACTCTTTTATTTAATAAGTGCTCTGTAACTGTTTGTGGTAAATGTGTGTTTTGTTAAACTAAATTGAATTGCATAGAATCTTCTCATTCCTCATATTAAAGTACAACTTTTAAAGATACTGTAAAACGTACTTGCTGGACACTGATCAAAGCTTCTATATTACAAGCAAGGGTGTCATCATCACTCTCCTTTTGTGATTCTGAGGGAAACAAAGAAAACATAACTGACTATTCAGAGCTCAAGCATTGTCATAGCTAAAATATATTCAGATTTCATGATATTGAATCCTTCCCTTATTTTGAGATCTGAAACTTGGATCTATATATTTTCCATGTCATTACCATAAATAGTTGTTGTTTTTTTGAAGCTCAATAAAAGATTTAGGCTTTTTTGTTTTGTTTTGTTTTAAATAAGAGGGAAAAAGAAAATCACCTTGCAGTCACCAAACACAGAAGTTCAACAAAAGCAAGCGCCGGATTCTGCACATGGGATAGGTCAATCCTGTACATAATACAGCCTGGGGGATGAGAGGCTGGAGAGCAGCCCCGTGGAAAGGGATCTGGGGATTCTGGTTGATGTCAAGTTGAATTTGAGTCAACAGTGTGCCTTGACAGCCAAAATGGCCAACCATATCCTTGAGTACATCAAACATAGCATTGCTAGCTTGTCAAGGGAAGCAATTTTCCCACTCCACTTTGTGCTGGTACAGCCTCACCTCAAGTGCTGTGTGCAGTTTTGGGTGCCACAATATAGGAAGAACATAAAACTATTAGAGAGTATCCAAAGGAAGGCTACATAGATGGTGAAGGGTCTAGAGGGCAAACTTGGTTTGTTCAGCCTAGAGAAGAGAAAGCTGAGGGGGCACCTCATCTTGGTCTGTACCTTCCTCATGAGGGAAAGCACAGAATGAGGTGCTGATCTTTTCTCTCTGGTGGCCAGCAACAGGACTTGAGAGAACATCATGAAGCTGTGACATGAGAGGTTCAGGCTGGGTGTTAGGAAAAGGTTCTTCACCAAGAGGGTGGACAAACACTGGAACAGGCTCCCTTGGGAAGTGGTCACAGCACCGAGCCTGCTGGAGTTCAAGAAGCATTTGGACAATGCTCTCAGACATATAGTTTGATTTGTGGATGGTCCTGTGCGGAGTGAGGAGTTGTGGGTCCATTCCAACTCAGGATATTCTATGTTTTTATAAAAAGACAAAAGAGAAGCCCTAGGGATCTCATCCTATTATTTTTTTTTTTTCCAAAGATAATTTGCCCTTCTTTCCTAACATCAACAGAGACTATCATGCTGTTATTAGTTCTGCTACTAATATATATGGTTTGCAATATACTCTTTCAGTGAGGTCAAATATGAATATAAATTTTGTAATTGAATTAGAAAATGTTATTGTATATTGTATAATTACTACTGCCTATGCTCTGTAGTCTAATGCTGAGTTTAAAGTATGACTTAGTTGCTTACCATAGAATGAGCTGTTAAGGAAACTGTACATTGTATCTTTCAAAAATAACTCTCAAAATACAATAATGAAATAATAATTTAATGCAATGCCTGCTGAATATAAAACATTCATAAGCTTCAGCTGAATTGTTTTACAACTCAGTTGAGAAGCTGGTTAATCTAACAATAAAGTATTACTGATTGTGGAATATGAGAAACTGCCAGGAGAATAAGACAAATGCTGGGGTAATTGCAAGATTTTCATCAAACTTAGTTTTTGATGGTAAGTCATCAAAATAATGGAAAACAATAATTGTCTGAGAGGTGTTATTTATTTTGTTACATTGGTCTAGATTTATTTTTTTTTTTAATAAAAGTCATAATTTTAAGCATTCTCCTTTTCACTAAATGGAACATAATTAAATAGATTTGAGTACAGGTTTGAGATAAAAATTATATATATATAAATATATATATTATTCATTGTATTTTAGCCTAGTAAGATGGCTGAGGTTTTAAATCCTAATAAAAAGGGCTTATAATTAAAACAGCAAAAGATTGGGAACTGAGGCAGTGCATAATACTGTATAATAATTCACAAATGAGATACTGGAAATGGTATTCCTGTATTTGTTTTTGCTGTTAGTATAACATGATTTACCTCAAATGGTGACTGCATGGTTTTTACTAGAATTCCACTGTAGAACTTGCATGGTAATGTTTCAGTTTCATTATATGAAAATAGACAATAAAATTCATTAACATTATATTTAAAGTGGATAAATTACTGCCCAAAAGTTTCCAGTTATTGAATACACATTATGAATATTTGGATTTCTATCCTTCTTTATTTACTACCATGAAATAGTTTTTTTTTCTACTGCAGTAAAAAACAGAATGCAATAATTCTTCTAAAGAATTTAGAATAACTTTGTTTTTATGGAAAACTACCATGATTTACTTTCCCGAAGTAAGGAAAGTAAGCTTCCTTCCACCAAAGAAATTCCTTTATTCTTCAACTGAAGAATGTGGAAATATTTTAAATCCTTGATTATAATGTTGTGATAGGTTTATTCATGGATTGTGGTCATGGATAAGGAAATCTGTTTCTTCTGGTAAAACAATTTGATCTGACCACTTAATATAATGGAGTTTTTAATCCCTAGAGCAGAAAAATTCTGTTGGTGCTATTAAGAAAAAAATAAAAATTATAAATTTGTTTAAAGAATTTGATGAAATCAGCTAATGGTACTCCAAAAAAGTAAGCAAGCCAAGGAATGATACATCCTTGATTCTAGGAACACTTTTGTAAACTACACTCTTTGACCAGATTTAGCAAAATATTTTGATAGAAATTAGGAAGAAGATTATATTCAAAGAATAGTTATTCAGCATCTTTTCTAGTTGCCTACAATTAGGCTGAAGCCAAGGATCTTTGTACTTCTGCACCTGTTACCAAGGATGGTTTCACTACTCTTGTAGAAGGAAACAAGATCATCACTTCATAGTGTTCCCATGTGCTATTGGAAGACATATTTTTCAACATTAAGGGACCAAGCACCCTTGACAATTAATAACTGAGCAAATCCAAATCCAAAGCTTGTTACCAGAATGTACACTACATATATATATATATATATATATATGTATATACACATACACACACACACACACACACACACATATATATGGGGGGAGTGGGAGTATTGGGTTGACATGGTGAGGTTTTGGTAGTGTGGGCTGCAGGTTTGGCCTCTGTGAGAAAAGTCCAGAATCTGCCCAGTGTCAGGTAAGGGCCAGTGCTAGCCAGCTCCAAACAGACCCACTGCTGGCCAGAGCCGATTCAATAAGCGACATTTGTTGTGCCTCTGTGAGCGCAGATTTAAGAAAGGAAAAAAAAAAAAAAAAAAAAAAAAAGCTGCTTGGGAACAGCAGCTGGGAGAGAAAGAGGAGTGAGAAATAGCCTTGCAGACCCCAAGGTCAATGCAGAAGAAGGGGGAGGAGGTGCTCCAAGCACCGGAGCTGAAGTTCCCCTGTGGCCTGTGGAGAGGACCATGGTGGAGCAGGCTGCCCCCCTACAGACAATGGTGTACCACAGTGGAGCAGATTTCCACTCTGCAACTCATGAAAGAGCCCATGGTGGAGCAGGTGGACTGGCACTGAAGGAGGCTGCAGTCTATGGAGAGCCCCCACTGGAGCAGATTCTGGGCTGAACCTGTAGCCCATGGAGAGGGGACCACGCAGGAGCAGGGGATCTGGCAGGAGCTACTGCCTGTGAAGGACCCATCTGGGAGCAGTTTGCTCCTGACAGATGGACCCTGTAGTATGGACCCATATCTGGAGCAGTTCTTGAAGAGCTGCTGCCTTTCGGAAACACATGGAGGATCAGTTTGGGAAGGGCAGCATCCCATGTGAGGGGCCCCATGTGGAGCAGGGGCAGAGAGTGACCGTGAAGGAGTGGTGGAGACAAAGCGTTAGGGACTGACCACAACTCCCCATTCACCATTCTCCTGTGCCACTCGGGAGGAGGAAGTAGAAGAGGATGGATGGGGGGAAGGTGTTTTTAGTCTGTTGTTATTTTCTCACTGTTCTAGTCTGCTAGTGATAGCTAATAAATTATATTAATCTCCTTATGCCGAGTCTGTTTTGCCTGTGATGATAATTGTTGAGTGATCTCCCTGTGCTTATCTCAATCCTTGAGCCCTTTCCATCATATTTTCTCCCCCTTTCCCTTAGAGGAGGGGAAGTGAGGGAGCAGTTGTGGTGGAGTTCAGCTGCTGTGTAAAACCACCATGGGGGGGGGGGGGGGGGGGGGGGAGGTGTTGGTCAAGTTCTGAATACTATTAAACTTTCTAGTTTTATTGTCACAATGAATATTTATTTCTTCCTGCTCCGAAGAGTTTTCTTAATAGTATTTTTTGTATCTTGAAGCAGGAAGTGTAGAGATCTTATGAGAGAACAGCCTTTTATATTATACAGACTCAAAAGATCCCACCAAATTTTCTACTATTAATCTGCTTATCCAAAATGAGTAAAATTTCCTGAATTGCGTTCCCAAATATATACATAATAAATATTGTTACAGCATGTGTTGAATATCTGAGGAAATAAATCATTTATTTGAACATCATCTATATACTTAAAAGTTGTTCCAATAATCTCCTTAATTAAATGTTCGTCAAAAGTAGAAAATCGTTCCGTTCTACAAAACGGATGGAAAGTTTAACTATAAAATGTCTTCCCTCTGTTTAGTATAATAAATTATGATTTCTGCATTAAAATAAATCCTTTATTACAGAGTAGTCTGTGGAAACAATAAGATCTTAATCATTTTAATGACAATTATATTTAAATACATTTTTAAAAATATATTTTAATTGTGCCATTTAAGTCTGAAAAATTGTTCCTTAAAATGTTCAGCTCAAAAATTCGTGGATTATACTGTGACTGGATGAAGTATGAAATAAATAAAAATTAACTTTAAATATAATTTTTTTTATTTTTTTTCCAGTGGAACTTTGATATTCAGTATACATTGAAACATACCTTACTTAGCTTTTTCTACATCTTTGCAGTTCTCACACCTCCAAGCTTATGGTTTATAACTAATATTTCCTTAGTTGCTACTATCAATTTTATTTTCCTACCCTAAGAGACTATTCTTAAGCATATATATATATATATTTTTTTTTAATTTTATTTTTTATTTTAATGAGCAATTCTTTTTAGGTTGTTTCTCTCCCTTCCCCATAATGTCAGTTTTTGCAAATGACTGAACTTCTGAGTTTGTCTTTTGCACCAAATGACAAATCTCGACAAATCTGCAGTGTTCTTTGAATGTAATTACTGCATAGGGTAGTAGTAGAAGATAATACTCCACTTTTACTAACATGAATTGTAGATAATAAACAATTCCTTCTCAGAGAATTTATTTCAAAATTACTTTCAGTTCTTAAATAGAATCCTTCTTCAGGAGATGACAGCTGATCCAAAAAATCTACAAATTCCTTCTCATTTAATTTCAATAATATTAGATTCAGAAAGGGGTAACAACTGTTTCAGCTGACTACGATCAGATTTCAAGTCTTAATTACAGCCTACAGTAGACATCACTGTCTCTCGACAAACAAGGCATCTGAATACTGCTCTTTTGAAAACCCATAACAATATATTTTTTCCTGTTTCCTAATATAATAGTTACTGTGACCACCTTTCTGATTTTCTGTATAATTTATTTGATGTTTATAATGTAAAGCATGCATGCCATCTGGATGTTTTCATGTCATCCTTGAAGCTGAATCGATGTCATTTGCTTAGAACAGTTGCCTCAGCATACTGACAGTACTTCACAGATCACTTGAAATGTAAACGGTAGAAGTGTAGGAAATGACAGCTTTGCATCATGTTGCTCAGCTGTTTTAGAAATTCGAGCACATCCTGTCTGATTCATGGTTCTGATTTTTTTTATTATTATTATTTTTAAGTTGAAATAAAATGTTTTACTAAATCTAATGGGAGTATTTGTTGCATGAGTGCTGCATGGAAAGAATAGAGAAATAATGTCACATGCTACTATTTTTTTTTTTTATTATATTTTTTTGAAGGCAAAACTCCTGTTGATCATAACGGAAGTTTGCCTAAGTGAGAACTTCTAATCTTAGCTTTAATGATTTACTTGTTTTCCCATGGACATTCTTTGCAAAAGGACCTAGCATAAGATCTCATCAAAAGATTAAATATATATATATATTAGAAGGGAACATATGCCACTTTTCCTAATATCTTTAGCGGTATTCACAGCCATTGAAAATATAATGCAATACGCAAAATATTTTTTTTGGTGTTGTTGGATATTTACATATATGTGATGGGCTTGTGCTTTAAAATACACCACAGAAAGTGAAGAAATAACTTGTCTTTTTTTTCTTCCTTTCCTCTGGGATTCTGAGGTAGAATACAAAGATTATGAATGCAGCATTCAAGAACTGAAGTATTTTACTAGACCAGCCATTTAGTAGCAATTGCAATACTCTGAAAGTAATCATTTTATCTTAATTCTAATTTGTAGACCAATAAGCTAATCAGCTGGTCTGTGAATGCTACAGCACTGATTTGTAAGAGCAGAGGATTTTTGAAAAATTAACCATCTATAGTGCTGTATTTGTCCATTACTGATAGTATCAAATTTTGATGAGGTTACAGAATTTTTGTGCTAACTGAAATTGCTGATGTGAGTTCATTCAAAGGAGATAATTCTAGTTTCATTTAGGGAAGTGGCACTCAACCTTTAACAGCTCAGGGGCACAGAATTGCTTAGGTAGGTTTCTCTGTAGATTTTTTTAAGTTGCTATGACCAGGCTATTCCCTTTTTCCTCTCCACATGTTAATGAATAAGAGGGGAGGGGAGGGGAGGGGAGGGGAGCACCTAATTATCTGTCACCACTAGAGGTGTCCTCAAGTCATCCAAGCACAAGTTTTGCCTTCAGGCTATGACCATATCTGATTTGGCCTCTTTTGAGTATATAATTGTTTCTGAACCTCTTCCATTCCCTGTTTTATAACAAGGAGAAGGAGCAGTATTATATCACACTTAATCTGGTTTTTGAATTCTCCTAAACGAATGATTACATTAAGTAGTATCCTCTTGCAAACCTCAAAAACACCTGCACAACAGTATGCCCCACTGAAAGATTTCCTAACAGAAAAACAAAATCCCACTGGCTTATTATTGGAATAATACTCTAGAAAGGTGTTTTTACGTGACAGCTGGATCACAAAACTTATCACAGGAAGCTGACCAAGGAGAAGAGTTTAAAAAACGTCAGTTACATCTATTCTCTTTTTAAATTTCTGTGTTCCTTTGCACAAGTCCGTGGGTAGATCTACTCAGGAAGATCCTGTAGAAACTAACATACGACTCTGACTCATAAATTCCTTCCACGGCAAGCATCTAAACAAATATTGTTCAAACATGTTTCTAACAACTCCTCTGAACAGTTACAATAGCTGCTAAAGTCAGCATAGAGAAATGACTTTGCCTCCAGACTGCATCCATTTTTTTTTCCATTTCCTGTTACATAACAGGAATGAGCAGGAAGTCAAGAAGATGGATGAAGCCAGAACTAACTCCAGTTATTAACAGCCAGCTCTGTCTTGAAATTGCAAGATAATGTAATCGTAAGGTACTGTCAGAGATATTCCCAGCCCTGTTTTTAAGTGTGATTGTGAAGATGTGGGAGGGAACAGCTGTCAAATGTACTAAGGTTTCTACTCCACTATTGACAGTTATATTCTGCTTATCCAGAAAAAGCATACATAATAGTGTACACACACATTATACTATACAAATACACTACATATTTTTGCCCATTTTATACACAGGAGCTAAAACTATTTTGCAGGCTTTGTTTAAGATTAAAATTAATTTAAATGATGTGCATGTTAAAAGGGAAAGGTCCCTGTATCGTTAACATTTTGGAATCCAGTAAGTACTGCTCTAATCTTACCTTTATCATTTTATTAACTACTTGGAGAGTTTAAAACAATGACCTATTCTGTTCCCTTTTTCATTTTCAAAGAATAACTGAATAACCTTTTTTTTTTTTTTGGATACAACACCCAGGAAAGTCAACTGTTTCATCACTTGACAGAGAGTGTAACAATTTGAAAAGAATTGTTTTAATTTCCTTTTGAATTGTGGGCAAACAAATTTCTTGTTTCTTGATGTCCTCTGGAATCTTTCTGGTGACCCTCTGGCCTTAATTATAAATTTTTCTTTCTCTCTATGCAGTTCAAAGTACCTGAAATAGCGTGGTGTAGCAACCCAGCAAAATGATTCCTTGTAAACCTCTAAGATGTGAACAATCTCATTCTTACAGGGTAGTACAAATAAGAAAGAATATAGAAAAGTGTATTGCATTTGCAGTAGTAAAAGTTTACCTGTCTGACTTCCCATTATGTGCTCTGTGTAGATAAGTGACAGCCACAACAGCTACATCCTTTATTTAAATCTGTTAACACATCACTAACATGACATGTATTAACTAATGCCAAATGAATTTAAGAAATTCAAATAACATATCACAAAATAAGAAATTTCTGGCTGCCAATATACTTGTTATTAATATTCCCATAATAAATGAAATAATAATGTAATCATAATAAATGATTAATTTCAAATAAAAGTATTATATATGTGTATAATTATATACATATATATTATATACTATATATATATATACATCGAAAACATCATGCTATTCAATACATAGAATCATAGAATCTTAGAATCATTAAGGTTGGAAAAGACCTCCAAAATCATCTGGTCCAACCATCCCCCCAGCCACGAATATTACTCCCTAAAACATGTCCCTAAATACTACATACAACCTTTTCTTAAAGACATTACAAGGCTATTTTTCTATAGGTAATATTCCCACATAATTGCATTTCATGTGCTCTTTAATAGATAAATGTGCAGAATAGAGAAGGTATTTCAAAAATAAGCAGATGCCAACCTCTCAATAGCATTAAGAGAGTAGGTTAGATAGTTACCTTTAAAAATCTGGTTCATAGTTCTGTACATTCAAATTGCCTTTTTACAAACATCAGACTTTGTTAAAAAGTATATATCTAAGCTTTTTAAAAATAATTGACATCAGAAAATTTAACTTATGATGACTTCAACTTAGAAAAAGTGTAGATAGCAAACTGGGTAGCTAATTATTAGACATTAATAAATGTCTATTGGAAACTATCAGAGTGTAAACACTGTTTACAGCAAGTGACACAGATGCACAGTAAAGCTATGTCAGCTTAGGCCTCTTAAATCTTTGACTCATGGTGCCATCTTTATTTCCGTCTCTCCTCTTCGAGGAGAGTATGACGGGCCCCCACTGCTCTTTTCATCACTGAGTCTATGGTATGCTGAACAATTTTAAGTGTTCAGTAATGTCTCAACAATTTTAAGTGTTCAGTGATAAGTCTCTTACAAGACATATCACCACCTTAAATTGACATTACTGAAAACTCAGTTGATGTGAAAATGAAACTGTAAATTGTGGATAATCATGATGTTGTTTCCTACCCAGCATGGATTTAAAAAAAATGTAGTGCATAGTCTTAACCAGTATACAGCCCTGAGGGATCAGTGATATTGTGGTGGTTTTACTTGGGTGGACGGCCGAGCTCCACCACAACTGCTCTCTCACTCCCCCTCCTCAAAGAGGAATGGGGAGAAAATACGATGAAAAGGGCTCAAGGGTTGAGATAAGGACGGGGAGATCGCGCAGTAATTATCGTGGCGGGCAAAACAGACTCAGCATAGGGAGATAGTAAGATTTATTGCTTATTACTAACAAGCTAGAGAAGTGAGAAGCAACGGAAAGAAACCAAAAGCACCTTCCCCACCATCCACCCTCTTCCACCTCCTTCCCCTGAGCGGTGCAGGGGAATGGGGGAATGGGGGTTATGGTCAGTCTATAACGCTTCTTCTCTGCCACTCCTCAATCACTCTCGTCCCCTGTGCTGTGGGGTCCCTCCCATGGGATGCAGTCCTTGCCAAACTGATCCAGCGTGGACTGCCCACAGGCAGCAGCTCTTCATGAAGTGCTCCAGATATGGGTCCATCCCTCAGGAGCAAACTGCTCCAACCTGGATCCCCCATGGGCAGCAGCTCCTGCCAGGTCACCTGCTCCTGCGTGGGCTCCTCTCCACGGGCTACAGCTCCGGCCCGGAATGTGCTCCGGCAGGGGTCTTCCACAGGCCGCAGCCTCCGTCGGTGCAGGTCCACCTGCTCCATCATGGCCTCCTCCACGGGCTGCAATGTGGAACCCTGCTCCACCGTGGTACTCCATGGGCTGCAGGGGGACAGCCTACTTCACCATGGTCCTCACCACAAGCTGCAGGGGACTTCTGCTCCAGTGCCTGGAGCACCTCTCCCCCTCCTTCTTCACTGACCTTGGCGCCTGCAAGGCTGTTCCTCACTCCTCTCACTCTCCCAGCTGCTGTGTGGCGCAGCGTTTTTTTTCCCTTTCTTAAATATGCTCTCACAGAGGCACAAAACAACATCACTTATTGGCTCAGCTCTGGTCAGCCCTGGGGCCCTAACCAAACATGGGACAGCTTCTAAATTCTTCTCACAGAAGCTACCCCTATGGCCCCCTGCTATCAAAACCTTGCCAGGTAAACCCACTACAGACATTTGTGCAGGGATGGGAGTCATGGAGAAAGACTTTAAATACCATCCAATATCAAAGGTGATTTTGACTGAACTTTGTAAATTAAGTTTTATTTCCTTTGTTAAGTTCAGTAGGTGAAGGCAAGAAAGAACAATAATATTTTTATTTAATTTTAACTATACTTTCCCTTGCACTGAATGTCATTGCATTCACCTTTCTTAAAGGAAGCCTGATGATAGGAGACGATATCGTTATTAAAAAACATGAATCCGTTCCAAACTTTTGATCTTTGATTTTCCTTGAAATCATTCTCTTTCCTTACTTGTCTGTTTGCCTTGCTCAGAACATCCATTCTTTTTTAAATCCTTATTATTATTGTTATTATATCTTTGCTAATTTTTCATATGGCTGGGTGTTTTGTGGATCTGAGTTGTATCAAAACAAATAGACAAAAATATGAAAGGAGCATCTTAAACACAATAGTAAATTCTTACTTAGCTGTGTTTTTTATTATTTTTTTTTTATCAACTTCTGAAGACTGAAGAGGTCCAACAGATGTCCTTTTTTTCCAAGCTTCACTTTTTCACAGTTCAATATTTGGGATTAATTAATCAACAGCAGGTTCTTCTTTCCTGTTTCTTTTAATTCCAGACATTATAATACAGTATCATTGCATATTTTATGCTGGTTAAATTACTTAATATATCCAAATCACAAAATTATATATTTACAGTAAACTAAATCATATCACAAGATTACATTTTTGATCCTTAAATTATATTTACAAACTCACAAAGTCGCAAATATATACAAAACCCAATATCTATAGCCTGATTCATACATAAATAATATTATTCCTTGATATTCACTACTATTCTTTCTTTTATTCTTTTCTTCTGGCAATTGCTTGTGGCAGAAGTTTTATGTTATTGATTTTAGATTGTGTATCATGTTATAATATTAAACAATTCAAGTCCTATTATGTATCTACTGGTTTGTCCCCTATGTTAAAATCTGTTCTGCACTGTCTTGGGCTCCACTGTCTAGGCACAATGGTGATATTCTATTTATTTAGGATTTCTTAATAGATGGATCGACTTGGAATTCTACAGAAAATGTAATATAGAAATCTCTGGTAAGGTCTAGTCAGGCAGCTGCTGTTAGGAAAGTTGTAATGTAGTTGAGGAACTGAGAAAAAAAAACATGTTCAAAGTCAACATGGAAACTAGGTCTTCATGCAGACATCTGTAAAATTCTCTGAGGTTTGCATAAAGGAAGAAGAGGGCCTTTGAACTCTTCCATGAGGACAGCCCAATAGCCTGGCTACTGAGGGATCAGTGATGGGATCTATGTGGAATTTTTCTTTGCTCTAACCAGTGTTTCCAAGCATTCCTCAGTGGGGAGGAGTGGAACAGTATAGAGATCAATGAGCAATATCTTGATATTATGGTAGCTACTTTCACTAATAAGTCCTGCAAATCTAACTTTTTGTGACTAATTCCTCCAAAACTGCAAAATGGTCTTATGGCAACAAAACAATGTTCTGTCACTTTCAGTAGATGGTACACTAAAACAGAACAACAATTTGTTTGGGGGCATATTTCATTCTCTTTTTCATTATTAAAATAGGATTGTTATACTTCAACTAACATGTCAAGAAAAATGCATCTCTGATCTCAATGGGCAGTAGGAGGACAGCTGAGAGTCCCTTGCTTTATATCACATCACTTGTCAGGCTGTCTCCACCTTTCTGTTAAAAAATTGAAAGAGCAACGGGCCAAAAATCTAGGATTTTTTTTTTCTCTCTTAGTTTATTTTTTAACCAGGGACAGAATTTTCCCGTCCATTTCCCTGTTGTCCCTGATCTTCAGACACCTGAAGCATCTCTCACGTGAACTGTGATTCATTTGCCTTACAACAGACATTTGTGCTTCTTGTAGAAAAAGACAAGTGTCTCCTGTGCATCAGGTCTCATGTGTGCAGGTTCCACGTAGTTGTCTCAGATACCCTAGGACCTTCTGAATATTTAGGTAATTGAACAGCATGATCAAGGCATGTGTAAGCATGTGAATCGTTGCTCTTAAACCATAAGTAGCATCATTACTGCAGCTACTGCTATGAAGCTTAGTACTACTAGGGGCTTACTACTAGCTCTTCTTCCTTCTGTCATCCACAGGCTCTTCTTCCTTCTCTCATCCACAGCAAATCTCACAGTTCTTCATTCTAGGATACCTAAATATACACAATGTTAATAACAGGTACATTTAATTTGAATATTAAACCTGTGTTGTGGTTTAGCCCGGCTGGCAGTCAAACACCACACAGCCGTTCGCTCACCCTCCCCCCTCCCTCTCCGGGATGGGGGAGAGAAACGGGAAAGTGAAGTCTGTGAGTTGAGATAAAGACAGTTTATTAAGACAGGGAAAATAATAACAATAATAATAATAATAATAATAATAGTATTAATAGTAATAATGTGTACGAAATAAGTGATGCACAATGCAATTGCTCACCACCCGTTGACCGATGCCCAGCCTATCCCCGAGCAGCCGGCCCCCCCTCCACCCCGGCTAGCCACCCCTATATATTGTTCAGCATGATGTCAGATGGTATGGAATACCCCTTTGGCCAGTTTGGGTCAGCTGTCCTGGGTCTGTCCCTTCCCAGCTCCTGCTGCATCCCTAGCCTGCTCGCTAGCAGGACAGAGCGAGAAGCTGAAAAGTCCTTGACTTGGTGTAAGCACTGCTCTACAACAATTAAAACATCAGCATGTTATCAGCGCTCTTCTCATTCTAATCCAAAACATAGCACCCTGCCAGCTACTAGGAGGAAAATTAACTCTGTCCTACCTGAAACCAGGACAACATGTCAAAATGCTACAAAAAAAAAAAAAAAAGTAAACAGAATATCTGCTTAGAGATGTGGACATGTCTTTTTTTTTTTTTTCATAGATGGCACTGTGAAATATCACGTCTCTTCTAAAATCTGAGAGGAAGTAAAAGGTAGGCACAGGTGACTATGAAACAATCACTGTTTGGCATTACTCTAATTGTAAAAAGCATAAAGAGCTCAGACTAGGCATTAGGCCAAAATGTAGGATGTAATTAAAAAACAGAGAAATTATCTGGCATCTTATCTGGCATGTGAAAATGTCTGATAGGCTCCATTAAAATAAAAGTGTTTGTGACAATACTTATTTATAATTACACTGAGGTTTTATTTTATTTCAGAGGGGGCCTATTAAATTGACTGAAGACAGTTGAATGGCCTTATATCTATTAGATATGACCACATAAAATAAAATATGTTCAGTAAGAAAAACTACAATCTGAACCAGTGAAATTGTGCATTTACAAAATAAATGTTTAATTCTAACTATGTTTGCAACCTTTTTCTTTCACTTGTTTTGAGTATTCCATCAAAGGTATTTCAATATAGCCCACACAAATGGGCTGTAAATGTTGATGTTGGGTGATTAAAAATTGTTGTAAGAGCATGTAGAAATGCATACAACTCAATACCTAGGATTTTTAGACCACAATTCAGATGTTGCTCATTGGTACTAACCAAGGTTAGAAAATCAAGGAGTAGCTCCTCTACTCAGTTTATGTAACTTGAAATTTTAAATGACCCTCAATGAATTGTTCAGAAATAATTTCAGGCTAAGCAATTAATTTAATATGTTTGCTCAGATTAAATTTAAGGTTAAAAGTCTACATGTTAAGTTCTTCACCATTCCTGAAAGACTTGATTAACAAATAAAGTATTAGGAATTCCCAGTTCAGATTTCCGTGTCCTTTGGCCTACTTTTTCTATATTATATAGTTGCTGATGGTGTTGATCAACTATGTTGACTCTGACTTGAGTTCCTTACATACTACAAAGCTCATAGGAAATTATGGGCAGATGTGTGTAGTCATAGTGACATATCAGGTACCCTATTTTTATACTGCATCATTTCTACTACTAATATCCACAGGACCTACAAGTCCTGTGGATTACTTTCTGAAACTTGGCGGAAAAAATTAAATCACAAGTTCCTAGATAACTGTTTATTTCATCCTACAACTTGACAGTTTCACTACAGAATGGACTATCCAAAATAAATAAATAAATAAACAAACAAACAAATAAATAAATAAATAAAACAAAAACGAACAAACACACAAAACCCACATCAACATCAACAAAAATATGGGGAAGGCTAGCAGCCTCTCTCCCTGGACTCTTAAATGGAAATCAAAAGTCTTTACTCCTTTTTGGTGCCAAAGACTCTAGAAGGCTCTTCAATACAGAAGAGTAGGTTTGCCTAAGCAAAATTGTGCAATTGGAGTTTTCTCAGACAAAACTAACTCTTCTACTTTCATTGGGATAATGCCATTTAATCCACATAACCCTCAGCATCTCTGCAAAAAAAATAATTAGATTTTATAACTTAATTTAGACTACTGTATCATATAGCAGTAAAAAGTTACTGATTCTCCAAATTTATATAGATAATGTGAAACAGCTAATATCTTCACACTGCACGTTCCCATGCACCAGTAGAATTAACGTGAATTACACAAAACCTTAAACACGTATTTTGAAATTATTTGAAATGGCCTCCAGGTATCAAAGATATAATTTAAAGCTGTTCCTACTTGAATGTTTGAGTTCTGATATGAAAAATGAATGTCCCTATTAAGAAAACAAGCGTATATTGTGTTAATTACTTTTTTTCCAATTTTGGTCTTAGTCATCATCTGTAAATAATTCATACAATTGTCATATTCACTTATTTATCAAATATTTTACTAAAGAAGATAATTGAGAAGAAAAAGAATACAACCATGAATAACCTTGTTCTTACACGCTTTATGTTTTAACTATTTAACTAAAGATAAATTGTTTTATTGTTTTAAGGTACTGCATGTATTATTTTGGACTTACCATTTAGGAAAAAAAAAAAAAAAAAAAAAAACAGACAAGTTAAATATTACTGTGAAGTCCTTGAGCTTAATGTAAGGAAAATGAAATTTCTTTGGACAGTACAGAGAAATAAAAATCACAGGTTAATATATTTCTTAAAAATCTTGAAAATATTACATTTATAAAGAAGGCAACAAACTTTCCTGCATATATGAAAAGTATCATGAGTATGGATGTTAAATAAAGTACGTTTGTTTTGGCGAATTAAAAACAACCTCACATCTATGAGATTCCAGTTTACCAGGATAGATTTGACACTACAAGAAGCACTGGTGACACTAAATAGAAATTTTAGAACTCTGTCTCTTAGACCTCTTTAGAAAGCAGGATGCCTTATTCCAAATAGCATCAAGGACATTTAGTGTAACAGTTAGCATTGATTTCCCCTGATAGAAAGATAGAAGTTCATGAAGCATAATACTATAAAGAATTACCCCAATTATTCTTAAACTAATCTAGAAAAGCTATAATCATTTTCAAATATATTTTTCTTCAGACTCAAGATACATTTCATTCATAATCAGAACTTCTTTAGTTGTGTTCACCAAACATCACTATTCACACTTCAGAATGAGAACAAAAAAATATATTTCCACTGGATTGTTTTATATAGAAACTGGACAATATTAGCAGAACTTTGCCTAGTCCTGTATTGTGTTATTTTGTACATGGATATATCAGTTTATTTAATTTGTTTTTCATTTTGTTCTTTTTGTTTGTTTGTTTGTTTGCTTTGTTTTTGAGTGGAGATTTAGATTAGAGGTTAGTAGGAAATTCTTCACTCAGAGGGTGGTGAGGCACTGGAAGAGGTTGCCCAGAGAGTTTGTGAATGCCCCATCCCTGGAGGTGTTCAAGATCCGGTTAGATGAGGCCCTCAGCAACCTGATATAGTGGGTAGCGTCCCTGCTTATGAGGGTTGGAACTACATGATATTTGAGGTCCTTTCCAACCCAAGTCATTCTATGACTCTATGCTTCTGTGATTCTATTCTATGATTCATAACTGGATGTATAAAAGTTTTTGAACATTGAGGTTAAAGTCAGATTTCTTACATTTGTCCCAATACTGCACTAAACTACAAAGACAAATTTGACTTGTTCTTTCTCAGCTAAACAGTTCCTAGCTAAACAGTTGTTTGGTTTGATGACGGGGGGTAGGAAATCATTCACACTTGGTTTTAACCTTTATCAGTCATATCTCTTGCAATGGCACTATCTCAACATACCAGGCAGTAGCCTCAGGCAAAAAATAACAACAGCAAAAACAACAACAACAAAAGCACTCAGATGTGGGTCCTGAAAGGAGTACTCTAGCTAGCTGGCAGTAATACAGAAGAATACAATGATGAATGCCAGTGTTTGCCATGGCAACAATAAGGGTATTTTATTTTACTTAGCAAAGATTATCTTTTTCTCTGATCTAAGATTCCCTGAGCCTAACATAAATCAAGAATCTTGACCCTAATGATCTACATAGATTATTTAGAATTCTAAAATATTTCAATTTTTGTCTTAAGGATTTGATTTTCTTTCTTCTTAGAAATTATATCTTTTTATAATAGCAATCTTTTTAAGTCTTCTTGTGCACTTTTATTAATTTATTGTAGTCATTCTTCAAAATAGGGTTATATGAAAACATGTTATCTTTGTCACTATATGAATTTACTGATAATCTAGGAAAGCTGTGTTCATAGTGCATGACAGTTTCTTAGGAAGACAAATACCATCACTCCAAATCTCCCCCTTTCCTCCTTCTTTACTCCAGCTTTTACTGCTGAGAGTGGTGTCATATGTTATGGGATATCCCTTTGGATAGTTTGGGTAAACTACCGTGGCTGTGTCCTCTCCCAGCCTCCCATACACCCCCAGCTTCCCCACTAGCAGGGCAGCATACGAAGCCGAAAAGTCCGTGGCTCTGTGTAAGCACTGCTCAACAATAACTAAAATATCAGTGTGTTATCAGCACTATTTACATCTAAAATCCAAAAGACAGCATTGTGTGAGCCTCTATAAGAAAATTAACTATCCCAGCCAAACCCATGATATTAGTTTATATTGTCTTAGTCTTGGAAAGGGTTATTCAGTATACTAGTCCATTTTATAAAATGTAATCCCCAAAATGACTGGATTCCATTTATTAAGGCTAAGATCATGTTTTCCTATCACAAATTAAATTAATTCTATAGGTCAGTAGGCTGCAAGGTATAATATTAAGAAGATGTTTTAGAAGGGTCTTGTGTTAGGTTGAACTTTGTTCTTATTCAAACAATAGTCACTGAGAACTATATATTTGTGGAGAACTAGAAAAAAGAGGCTGTGTTTCTTTGTGTTTTTTTTTGTTTGTTTTGTTTTGTTTTTAGAGTAAGAACTTAGATTAAAAAAAAAATAAAATCATTGAAGCAGCCAGTAGATAAATAAATATTAATACTTTAAATATAAAAGGGTTTCATTCAAATGAGAATATTTTTGTAATGCTTGGACAGAGAAAAATATTTTAAATTTTAAACCAATTGCATCAGTTTGGACTTCACTGTAACTGCTATATACAATAAGAAGAAATAGCACATGCAATTTTTTTTCTCCCATTTTGGGGGGCTGATTGGAAAACAATCTGGAGTAGCTTTATATCATCATTCAACCATATTTTATAAGAGGGAAAGAATACAGCTAAGACATGATAAATGGAAGCTATTCCCAATAAAAAGACTACCAGAGGAAGGATAGACACCAGTGACACAATAAGGAAAATTTTAAGAATGTGGAAGTGATATTAAGCACCAGAGTCCCCCATGGCAATCCTGATAATTAAAAAATAAATAAAAAAATAATAAAAAAAATTATTCTGTGAATGGGAATTATCTCACTTAAATTTAGGTGTCTACAATACATATGTAGGCTTTGTGATATGTTCTATCTGTTTTCCCTTTGGAGTTAATATAAAGAGGAAGTTTCTTTCCATAGGGAAATAAAGTGTTATTACCCTATCTGATATATTGTAGGATGAGATGAAGTGTTCTGTTCTATATGCTCAGTAAGGGAATTCAAACACCTAGGTCAGCTGGGAAGTTTGGAGAACTGTTGCAGGAACTTCATGAAAGAGACAAGGCACTTACTTCTTTCCTAAACAACCTCTAAGATAAAGGACATTTGTTCTAAGTGGAGAGAGGGAATTAGTCGAAATTAATTTCTATTCCTATTTCATTATACTTTACTAGAGTTCTTGCAAAGGTATTTACAGAGTGGGTGGAACTGTTTCTTGCAGAATGGATAAAATGTATACTAGTCTCTGACGGTGTGCCCTCTCCTGCCCTGAATTCCCACATTTGATCTAGTCATTGCCTTGCTCAAACACTGGCTGTTTCTCCCAAGGCAAATAATCATGTGTACTGGCTACATCCACAGCCTTGCTCAGGCAGATAGCAACCACAATATCAGCTCAAGTTGGGTGCTGGAGAAACTAGCAGATGAACGTCTTGCTCGGCAGCTGAGGGCCAATGGGCCATATGCCAAAAAACAAAACAAAACAAAACAAAACAAAACAGCAACAAAAAAAAAAACACCACAATATGACTATTAGTCCATTATCTTGCCCTATAAATAGTGAGCAGGCCAAGAGCCCTTTGAGCTCTTCTGAATGGCAGCTGGCTGCATGACAGGATCTCCCCATGTGTAAGGGTGTCTTTCAAGGTCACACCTGATGCAGAGATCACTTACTCTTCATGAGAGATTCCTTGCCACAATAAATCCTTGGTTAATTAATAGCTTTCTAAACTTTGTAAGCTTTGCTAAGATTATATCTTGGATTGATTGTGCACATAGTATTCTTTAGACGTAAACCGTTCACTATGTCTGGGACTAGGAGTGTATTCAGTTGTGCCTAGGCTTTTTACCTCTTCGGTTCAAGGAGTTTAGAAAACAGAGGGTCCACTCTGAACCTTCTGACTCAATGGAAGGTTGTCCCCAATATGTCTGACTTACTGTGTCCTCCTTGCAGTAAATAATCAAGTGTACTTCGCTATCTCAAATCTTAAGTCACTGTCTTATTTATGTCTTACATTATATCAATAAATATATTGCCGCTTCTCTGAGTACGTAATTTCATCTGTGACATAATCCCATAGCTTCTTTGCATTTTCAGCAGTTTCATACACACACACACATGTACATACATATAACATTCAATCACTCAAAACTAGTACAAGGCAGTTTTCAAAGGAATTCAAAAGGCATTTCTTATCAATGACTGTGGGCTAATTGAAAGTCAAGTTAAGCCAAAAGAAATTCCTTCATGGATATAAATAGACTTTCAGCTACTCCCTTGATGATTGTGTCAAGAGCAGCATTTACAGAAAGGCTGATAAGACCAATATTTAGAAGTTGGCCCTGCTTTGAGTGGGGAGTTGGAAGAGATGACCTTCAAGGGTCCCTTCTGACTTAACCTACTTTATGAGTTTATGATTCTAGGATTTGAAAAATTTTATTAACTTGATCAAACCTTTCCAAATTCCACGTGAAATACAAAATCAGAACCAGAGAAATAATTTTTAATAAAATATTTATTAAGATAATAGAACCTTGATAAAAACAAAACTGATCTCTCCCCTCCCTCCCCCCCCCCAAAAAAAAAAAATCTCATTTATTCATTGATTTTACTGGTTCATCATTCCACTACAGATGACCTGAAGACTAGATATATAGGTGTATAGGTAAAGTTCCTCATATAACATTTTTTTTTCAGAGCATAATACGGCTGCATAGCACCATAACAAAAAAGCTTACAAAAATTTATAGATAACATTTTAAAATAAAGAGAAAATCATAATACTTAAAGTATTATAAAGTATTCTTAAAATGGAAAGTGTGTAAATATGTCTTTATATTTATATGCAGAAAAAGAAATGGGTTTAGAAGTGGCTTGTTATTGCTTAAGGTAAAAAAAAAATAAAAAATAAAAAATAATGCAATATCTCATGCAGCCCTGAAAAGACAAGACTTTGCTAATTCTTGTCAAGGCACTGACATATTTGGTAAGGATAAATGCTCCTAATTTTATATATATGTATATATATTTCTTGGAATTATTAAATTGAATAGCATATTCTACTGCTGACAGAAAAAAAAAAAAAAAAAGGAAAAATTTCAAAAAAAAAAAGAAAGAAGACAAAATGCATATGTATTTTAACCATATCCAGTGGAAATGATTAAGCATTTTATCTTTAAAAGTAAATTATAATCTTTTGATTGGTTGTTGCCAGAGGTCTCAGTTTTTACTTGATTCAATTTTGTAAAAAAATATAGATAAATACCACAGACATAATTATAGACACATATTGTAGACACATATGTTGCCTGGAGAGATTGAGGAGTGTCCTTCCTTGGAGACATTCACAAGCTTTCTGGACGTGGTCCCACAGCATGCTCTAGGTGGTCCTGAGCAGGGGATATCCCATTGAGTAAGTAGGGTTGGACCAGATGACCTCCAGCAGTCCCTTCCAATCTCAAATATTCTGTGATTCTGTGATTTATCTGTGGTCATATGTATATATCTATAGATATGAACATATACATATTTGTTCATCTCTTTAGGGAACATTTGATGAAATATAGTATATAAGTTATTGGAAGTCATCAAGCCAACATCTTTCTGTTTCCAAAGGAAATATAAAGCTGTCTGGGAATATATTTTGATGTATATTTTTACTTTCAGTCATTACTGATTATGTTTATCTGAACATATTTATTATGGTTGTTTTTGAGTAAACAGTATGCATATTTTGATGACAATTCTTATGACTCCTTGGTCTCAGAAGAAGATCAATCTAAAACTTTTAAAACAAATTTTGAACAGTGTAGCCATCCATATGACGCTGTTTTAGATCTGTGACTAAAGCAGTGTTGACAACGTACCAATGTTTTAGCTGTTGCTGAATAGCAAGTTTCAAGGACTGCAGTTACTTGGTCTGCTCTGTTTCTCACACTGACCACCAAGGGAGTTGGCTAGGGATGGACAAGAGCTTGGAAGGAGACACAGCCAATCCGACTTTACGAAAGTGATGCTATATAATGTCATTCTCGGAAGAAAAATAAAAAAAAAAAGTGTGTGTAGGAGGTTGGAAATGGGGGGATTTTTTTCTATGGTAGCCATTGCTCAGAGACTGTGGGCATTGGTCTGGCAGTGGGAAGTGAAGAATGACTGAATGATTAACCCTGCATTTCTGCGTCACTTGTGTTTTGTTTTGTTTTGTTTTGTTATGTTTTTCCCTGGTGGAAGTGGTGGGATGGGAGAGGGGGTCCCTTCAATTATCAAACTGTTATCTTGGTTCACAAGTTTTTCTCACTTTTGCACTTCTGATTCTCTCCCCCATCCCATTACAAGGGAGGGTGAGCAAGTTACTGTGTGGGGGCTTAGCTGCCAACTGGGGTCAACCCACCAGAGGTATTAGAGATCATCCCTATTCCAAAATTCTTGTCTATTTTAATGGTTCAATTCTTTTCTTTTCTTTTTTTTTTTTTTGCATAATCTATATGAAATTTAACTCTCTTTCAAATCTTGATAAACGTTACTCAAGGGGTACCATGAGTTGCCTGTACTAACCAGGCATTGTTTAAGTGTTTTCATATTCAGCATCTCTATTTGTCATGTTTCAGCTTGAGTTACAGTTTATTATTGTGCTAGAAAACAGTGTACAATGTTGGGTTTCACAAAGAAACAGTAATACATTTCTCTCTCTATATATATACACATATATATACACATACACACATATATATACACACACTTTTTTTTCTTTTTTCTGTTTTCTGAGTATTTCACCTTCTCTTCCATAAACAGTGGCCAAAGTGGAATATAGCAACAAAACACACCAAATATCTGCTCTTGGAAGCCTAGTCTTTTAACAACTTGCAAGACCTGAGATGATGAAAGGTGATTCCACTTGGATACTTTTCTACCTAAAATGGGCATGTCAAACTCCATGAGACCAAGATTTCCCAATGAATGCATCAAGGCTGCTTAGAAACCTGTGGCAACATGATGGCAATTCAATAACAATGTGCTATTCTTCGAAAGGTTTAATATAAAGATTTTCTTGGACTCCATGGGGTAGAGGAACATTTGTCATCATAGCTTTTACCTCATTCAGGAATGGGAAGAAAATTTACTTACTAGGATATCTGTTGAAATAAAATATCCTTTTTTTTTTTTTGAGCTCCTCTTTCATCACTGAGTTTCACATCCTTTTTACACAGTGATTTTTGAATATTTCTCTAAACATTATGAAGGTCATCTCAACCATTATACACAGGTTACAATGCTTAGAGTGATTTGATAATGTTGAATGAATAAAGTACTATGATTTCAGTTTTACTTTGAAAAAAAAAAAAGACATAGTAGAAGCACAAAAACAAACAAAGAAACAAAAACAATCAAAAAATATCCTTATTATATAAAACTAATAAGCAATGGCATCACAGAAGGAAAGTAATTTTTCACTGAGTGGCATCCTGATGCACAGTATACTCAGAACATGGAAAAATATTAAATTCCAAGAGACCATCTTCCTGAGGAAATTCTGTGCACGATGAGACACAGATTCATTCATACAAATTCTTCTGTATCTGTGAAACAGATATCACAGATATATCCAAAATCATTGGCCTGTGGCATCTACTTCTTACTACGGAAGAAAAAGAATCTTGGGAAAAAAAAAAGTTTTTTTTAGAACATCTAAAGTAGTGAAAACACAAAATTAACAAGTCGTATGGTTTTATATGAATACAACCCATTAATTTATTTCTGAAAATTTGTACAGAAATTGGGGAGATTTCAAAGATAGTATCAGTGGAATCAGAGAAGCTGGACTCTCACTGAGCAGCAGTCAGTTACTGTGCCATAGGAAAGCAGCTTGACAGCCTGATACACCCAGCCATGATTGCAAAGGGGTTTTCGTTGTAAGTCTATGGGGGTCTTCTACATTTCTGTGTCAGCCTCAAAAATACAATATAGTTAGAAGCGATAAGGAACACATAAGGTGGATCAGGGTCAGGAATAACAAAACAAGGAGAAGTCATGGTTCTTAAAATGTCATTTCCCTTTTTCCTTCTCTCCTTAACAGTGATTCCTTGTATGAACTCACAAGCACTTTCAGCTATTTCCAAGTAACACAAAGAAAAAAGAGACTTGAGCCAAGGCTCTTTTGCTAAGCTTGCAATCCTCCTCTGCATTAACACCTAAAATTTTCATGCATAAAATTCAATTGGCCTGAAAACTATCAAATTTACTCAGGGGATGGGGGCAGTGGGAGTAAAACAAAAAAGCTTAGTTAAAAGAAAAATTTCAAATGGCTTTAAACTTAAAATATAGATCATACAATTATCTTGATTTTAATTATTTAATTCTTTTCTAGTGTTAAATGTTTGATTGGATCCCACTGGCTTCATTTTTTTTTGTTTATTTTGTTTATTTTGTTTGTTTGTTTTCTTTCTCTCTTCTATCCCTTTATATTTGACATATTATTTAAAATGACGTTCTGGGATATAGCTCAAAAATTCCTAGTGCTTATTATACGCAGCTTTATATTATTCTAATATGTACTGAATGCTTCCCAGAAGAAATAAGAAATTACCAAATTAATTTTGGTTCCCAATTAATTGCCATCTTCTTGCTATGATAATGCAAACTTTTCAAGGAGACAATGAGAGATGGGTTTTAGAAAAAAGAAGTCAAATAATAGGGCATAACACATTTTAGTTTAGGTTAAATTTCTGAGAAATGCAATTACAGAGGTATTCCACAAGTGAAAATGACACTGCACTACATCACAATGCATTTGTTTCTCTGTATCTTATATACATACATATATATATATATATATACACACATTCAGAGTGTCTTCAGGAGAAATGGAGTCATAGGCGGTATCCTTACAGAAATAAAAAAGAAAGATATCTATATACGTCCAAACGTAGCAAAACTGGGACAATGCACTCCCATCACTCCTATTTAGTTTAAATTTTGCTGCTCTTTCTTCTTCATAAGTGCCACAAACTTAATTTTATATGTTGGAGAAAAATGAAAAATGAAAAAAAAAAAAAGAGTTTACTGCTTTCTGTTCATCTGTTCATTATGGAAACTTAAAAATAAATAAAAAATAAAAAAATAAACATTTTATTTCAAAATGTGATATCTGATAATTTCCCAAGTTTAGAAAGCAATGCAGTATGTCATTAGAATGCAAAACAATAAAGGAGTAATAAAACCATAAAAATGGTAATTACAGGCATAGGGGACTGAGACTTTTCTGATAAAGCTTCAGAAATCCCAGTACTACTGAACAGACTCTGGTTGCCACAGAAGTTGTCAGTATTCTGGAAAAACTGCAGCTGTACTTTGAGTTCCACAGACAGCTAACTTCTGACAGCTGTGAATGGTTCTTTGTAAATGTAGACTTCTCTCTTTGAGTCAAAGCTGAGCTTCTGGAAAAGCTCCAAAACTCATTCACTTGTGTGGCTGAAAAATGCTCTAAATGCATGCTAGGAGATGGCATGGCAGACTAGGCATATCTAAAAATGTGCAAAATCTGCCAATGCTCTATCCTTCTTTCCTCATATAGGGATTGCAAGTTTTTTGTTTTGCACTCTATATATACCTAAAACTGAGGAACTTTAGTGTGTATAAGGAATATTGTAAAAACGTGGTGTCATAAACGTGGTGCAACAGAATGCTGTTGCATTAATGTAAAAGGTAACATAGGTTTCAAGATGAATAACCTCAGAATGTTTAAAGATGTTAGGAACAAAAATGAATTCTTTAACATCATGATATACTCAGCTGAAATAGAATTTATTTCAACAGTATCTTTTTCTATCATTATTTACTTAATCCTAATTAAAATTGATGAGATTTTAGCTGTCTTCTCTTCTTCATAAGGAATTAATAAAAAAAAAAATGTTCTTTATCCTGAATTTTCCTTTCTTAACCTTATGACCTTTCAACTTAGGAAGGATCATATGCACTGAATTATTTTTCTCTATCTTGAGGATGACACAGTTATAGCATTCTTAGTAATTACTGTGATGCTGCCACCTCAGATATCATTTAAGCAATCTGAACACTCAGATTATTCTCCAAGGTATTTAGACACTAAGCTTCCACTGCTTTCAAGGATGTTTTCAAAAAGCTGTTATATCCTTAACATATATTAACTTATATTATATATCTTATATTGTCTCCTCGGTGGTCCTTTCAAATCCCTCCCTTTTCTCTAGACAGTGTCACAAAATGGCATGTAACATTCCACTTGCAGTTACAACAGATATACTCAGTTTTTTATTGTGTGTAATTTAAAGAATTATCAAAGCACATGAACTGACACCTGTGTCATACATGTGAAAAAGATTATCTGAAAGGGCAGATTCTGCTTTACTGTTATGGGGTCAAATTAGCAGTGGAGAGTGTACAGTCTTTATGCCTATATTCACATACCTTACATGTGGAAAAGGAGTCTTGGGAACTGTCTTGGCACAGACAGTGCCAAGACACAGAATCTCTTGGCACTTTTCCTCTGTAGTTGTGTAGTTGTGTGGTATCTTAGAGAAGGCATAAGTGGAGTGATGCATTACTATCGGGCAATAAGTTGTCCCCCTGCCCCCCCCCCCCAAAAAAAAAAAAAAAAAAAAGAATTATAGTTCTAGATATAATATAGCAGTTATATACATAAGATGTATTATATTTATATGCTCTCCTATACATATACAACACACACACACATATATACATATAGGAGAGTTATACCTCTAGAACCTTTATATGCACTTTGCCATCGACAGAGCTACTCCTGTCCATGTCTCTCATGAGTGGATGCTGTAAGCCTTTTCCTCTCTTGTCATGCAGTTATATCAGTTTTCAGTACAGAAGAACCTTATTCAGCAGTCAAACTGATCTCAAAAGACTTTGGGAGATGAAGGTTCAATAATACGTCTGAAACAGTACGTGACCATAAGCTATGCAAAACAAAAGCTAGTGTATATACTTTGCACTTCCATTGCTACTTTCTCATATCTGTAACATAGACTTATTGAAAAAAAATAGGAGAGTATATCTAAGAAAAAATGTGTTTAAGAATTAAAATAATCATGCTATAGTGTACAATTCATTATCAAGACTCCTTCTCAGGACTTTTCAGCATGCAGTATGTATTCCAGAATGTGTTCATAATTTTTCAGTATGTATTAGCAAGCAGATTTCAACGAATTGGATAACACCTATCAGAAAGTTAATTCAGAAAGGTATTGCAAATTCCATGCTTGGAAACTTAATTCTGAAATCTTACTCGGTTATGTTTTGGCAATTATGGTCTTGCACATTTACACTGGGTATATATCCAAGTATGTATCTTGCAAACAAATGATCAGCTGGAAACACATAATGCCACACAGTAGACTTCATTTGGATCTCAAATTTCATCTCACAGTAATCTTTAGAGTATCCAGAATTGGTATCTGTTTATATGAGAACATTCAAGAGTTTGGTAGTCAAAATCTTTTATTCTCCACTGAAAAAGTAAGATATGCATGTCGTGCGGAAGGAAAGAAAATAATGTCTGCACATTCTATTCTGATAGAACTGAAGACTTTTCCCCTGACTGAGGAGTGATCTTTCCTAGATCTTTTTAAACTCTGTGATGTTTTCAAATATGTTTTTAAAGTTGAAAATGTAACTGCAAGCACTGACCTTCAATGATTCAAGTTATTGGGTCATTTCACATCTTCAGTGAAAAAGTCACCAAAGGAAATTATAGCTTTTTAAAATTGTGTTGTCAGTGTGCAGAGGATCAAGCCAACACTAATAACCAGTATTGTAAGCACTGTGGGTTCACACAAACCTTGTTTTAATGATTAATATAAATCACTGAAAAAGTAACCCTGCCCTTGTTTGTTTAGAGTTTGAAAAGGTCATGTTGAACTACTACCTAAACAGACTGAATACTACAAAAAGCTAGTGACTAAAAAGGTATTTCTGAAGTGGAATGCTAGGCCTAAGGCTGCTCAGATCATTTGAAAAATTATTAACTAACTAACTAATATAAATAATATATAGACATACCTTAATAAATGTCTTAATAAAATATAAAAGCCTAGCCTGCTAAGCTCCCAGTTTCCTCTGACCGGGAAGAAGTGAGCTTGAAGCCTATCAATTTGAAAATGCCATTCAATTAATATTAAAATTTGACTCACTAGTCAAAATTTCATATTAACTTTTACAGAAATGTATGTCAAAAGAGAGAGTAAACAACAATGTTAATAATAAACACTACATGATGCATTTTCACAGGTGTTAATTAATCTAATGTATGTGTCAGATGTCTAAGGAAACACTTTAAAGCATTGACACTCTGTAAATTAGCAGCTTTAATTAACAGTTTCATTCATGAAAACCACTAAATAGATGCTATACATACTGGAAGAGTATGCAATGCAGTAGCTTCTGCAAGGGTGCAAATGGTGAGGAGAAACTATAGCTTTTCCAGAGCCATATCTTATTAGTATATTTCAAGTTTTCAAATTTTACTACTCCTTGCCAAAAATATTAAAAAGAAGATTTGGCGTGTGTGTGTGCATGCACGCACATGCGAAATAAATAAATAAATATGACCATTATGATTACTTTGAAACTACTTTGAAAGAGTAAAAATATGAGCTTTTGAATGAGAAATACCAAAAAGACAAATGAAGTGTCTCTGCTCATAGATTTTCTTAATGGAGTTTGCATTTTTCTGGACTAATAGTTTCAGTGAAGTGAAGTGTCAAAATTTGCTCCAGAATGAGACATGATTTATACAAATTGGGAAACTCTGCATGAAAACTCAAAGATAATTTTATTGAAAAAAAAAAGTAAAAAGAACTTGTAGCAATATGGTTATACCTCAAAAAATATTAATACTTATAAAAATATAACCACAGTTTGTGTCAAGACTAGAAAAAGAGACCCAAACCAGATCATATCAAATATCAAAGAAGACATATCAAAATAATATGTGGTAAAAGTTTATTGATTTACAGTTTAACAGCTATATGATAATGTAACATGAATCCATGATAAAATTACTTTTTTTCACAAGATAATATTTATTTCTTTGTACTCTACATAAATAATAGATATTTAAAATACACTCTCTGTTTGAAAGAGTATGCTGTAAGCAACAGCATATGATGAATGACAACGGTTTCCATAGTTGTGATATTTATTAGGATCAGAAGGTTTTTCAATATTTCAATATAACTAGATTCCTCTAGTTAAGAATTTGGAGCAAGGATTCTTATATTAGTATGGACGTGCAAGTCAATTAAATGAGTTTTTATCAAAAGCATGGATAGAAAATAAGCTATGTTTTATACAAGTTTTTGGGTGTTAAGGTAGCAAGTTAAATTATGTGGTAGCTAGTAGTTGTTTTATATTGATAAATCACACGTCAGTCATTGCTCTGGATATCCAGATATATCTGCAAATTTCAGGTGAGATTGATGATAGCATTTTAATATTGCTTTTATTTTATTTTATTTTATTTTATTTTATTTTTATTTTATTTTATTATTTTTTCTGCTTTCCTTTCATTGTAACTATGAGAACTATTCGTGTCCTTCTCTGACATGAGGGTTAAATGTTGAGCTCAAGCAACTGTATGGAAATAAATTCAGGTGTTAGAATATTATTAAGAAAAACAAAGTATGTAATGGAAGAAAAGAAAATATGAATCAACAGAAAATTATTTTCATTAAACATCATTTGTTTGCTAAATACTATTTTTTTATGATAAGGAAAAGTAAGCACAAAGCAAGGAAACAGATTTCCTATTATGGCATCCACATGACATCTTAGTCCATATATAAAATATATAAGCAAGAAAACAAACAAACAAAAAAAGAAACAGTTTCCCCCTCCCTTCCTAGCTACTACATGGGTCTGCTAATGTACTATTAATGATGACAGCAATATTCCACAATCCATATGTTCATCCACATCAACTTAACAGAATAAAAGAAAAAATTAAAAATATATGTTATTATAAGTATAGCTACATAAAAAAAATCTTAGTCCATGCAGAAGTTTTCACGTGCATTTGCTAAGAATGGTATGATTATTATTATTAAAAACAAAAACATAAACAAAGCTTTGAGATATTTCCTTTAATATTAAGTTTTAAAAAGTGCTTTTACTAATGTAAGTCTTGATTTTGATAAAATATTTTCCTCATGATAAGTAGCATTGCATTTCCCCCAAGGTCCTGCCTAGGTCAATAAGACATAAATTGTTAATATATCATAATCTTTTTACAGTTACTTTTAAATATCTCCTTTTACTACATTGACTGAACATTCACAAAGCATTTATTAACTGCACTTGATTTTAGGTATCAGCTCAGGCTGATACCTAAAAAGCTAAATGCATTAAGTTCCCACAAGTAGTGGCGAGGGATATATATCTAAAGCAGACTTCAGATAACCTAAGTAGAATTACCTTTTGGAGATGTCTATTTTGGATATCTATCTATAGGACAGTATATAAGATGAATTGAACCTAATTTAGACACTGTGCTTGTTGCCTAGTAAGATTATGTAAAAATCTGGTGCCTGTCTGCCTTTAAAACATATGGGTTATTTTTTAGAAACCTAAGTAAAATATTTTTTGCCTTACTTACAAAAGCTGGGAAATTGTTCAAGTGGAAGGAATTAATTTCATTTAACATTGCATAGATGCATTTTAGAAGTAGGTAACATTTTGTAATGGATGACAGCTTCCTAACAAAGCTTGAAGCTTGCAGAACCTATGTAGGCTTCAAAATGCTAAAGTCTATCTTAGATCTTAGACAAGACAAAGTTAATGATTTAGGTACTGATAATGTTATTTATTAAACTTCTCTGCTGATGTTCAGTTCAGCAATACATTGTCAGGAAAAATATGTATTGAAGCAAGAGATAAAAGGACATTAAACATTGCCAGTATTTTGCTATATTAAGTGTCAGATTCATTTTCCGGTTGAGATACTGGAGAGGGAATTCTGAGAAACAAATTGAATTAACTCAGTAAAGCATTCCATATTCCATATGCAACATTTCAGTTAACTGATCTCATTTTGCTTTCTCAAATGAAGACTAGGGGTGATATTTCCTTTCACCTCTCCTTCATCTGCTTTTTCTACTTTGGCTGCAAATTTCCAGGTAGCAAAGTAGAATTAAGTAACTTCACCCTATTCAGTTTCAAAAGGACCGATACACTAACTTCCACTTTTTTTTATTTCTTCTAAGTAACAGGTTGTATTATACCAATATGTATCATTAATATTCATTAGAGGTGTCTAATGGAGAATCTAGATGCTATTTGAAACTTCTAGGTTGCATAATAGCAACATCCTATGCAGTTTTCTACTTAAGCTTTGTAGGTTGTTTATATTCCATAGTGACATGGATAGAAATATACAATAGAATCATAAATCTAGAAATAATAAATAGAATTAGATCATAAATTTCATACCACTTCTATGCAGAAATAAATTATTCATCATCAATTTTTCCTCTGCAGATTGCCTTCTGCATATGAAAGGGTGTTTGAAACAGTATAACTGTGGATGGAATAAGATTTAAATAATGTTTGCAGAGCATTTTGATATTCTTAACTACACTGCATCATGTAGTTATAACAACTTTTTCTTTTTCTCTTTATACAGTATATTGTATTTTCAATGTCTTGTTAGCTGCATATTTTTATAGAGATTACATTTTTCCTTTTGACATAAAAAAATAAAAATTTAAAAATTACAAAAAGTTCTTACGTGATATCAATAGCTGCTGACTTAAATGTAACAACTGGCCTACTACAAGACCTTATCATAGAATAATAGAAAATCCCGAGTTGGAAGGGACCCATAAGGATCATCGAGTCCAACTCCTGGCACCACACAGGTCTACTCAAAAGTTTAGACCATGTGACTAAGTGCACAGTTCAAACTTGTTAAACTCCACCAGGCTTTTTGCCATAACATTCAATTAATAACACCTTTGCCATGACATTCAATAATAACTTGTTTCTGAAAAGAATTATGGCATTAACCAAATTATTTTACATTACTAGTCATCTATTCAAAAATTAATTGTAAGGATCAAATAACTCTACAGTCTATTAAAGATCTTTAATTCTTGAAATATCCCATTTACCAGGATGTTCTAGAGAAGTTAATCACAATACACATTTCTCCATCGCTCTTAGACTCACAGTTAATTAAAAGTTTTTACTATCTGTTAATCCATTTTTATACAAACCTGTTTGAATTATTTAAACATTATAATAAATTTACTAAATAGAAAACTTTAACTGACCTGATTTTCATTTTTTTTCGTTTCATATATGTCTATATAATATCAGAAAGACCACACTAAGACTACATTAACATCCATTTTTTTAAAAAGTTTAGTTTGAAATTTAACTGCACAATCATGAATCTTTTAACATGCCCTCTTCAGTAATCTTCAAGATAGCTGTCAAACAAAACTCTAAACATCATGAATAAAGTTTACTATCATGTTTTCTACTACTCCTGCTCATTTATTTTAAATTAAATTAAAAATACATTTTATTTAATTTTTATTTAAGTAGGTTCCTACACATAGGTGCATATAGGAAAACCTAGTGGCAGTAATTGGTGAAAACTTCCCACTCAGAAGACAGACAGGCGTCACCAGCAATATGAAATCCCAAACATCATGCTAAATAGCCAGAACATGCAACTGTAGTTCATTATATCATGCAGTGTGCTCTTTTACTGTAGTGAATCCAATTTAAAAAAAAAAAGGCAAACAAACAAACAAAAATATTCCTTACTTCTTAATACAATAACAATAAAGCTATCATTCTTATATGGCAGAATGGTTAAATAATAGCTTGATTTTTACTCATCATTATGTAAATAGGCCTTATATTTATTTTAAATAATAACCAAGCTGTCTCATTAAGAATCACTTATTTATTAAGTCTGTCTATAAATGTGTGAAACTAACATATAGTATGTTAATATTTTACGAATATACATCTAAAATATATGTAGAAAATCATATTACTGGATTTGATATTGAGAACTTAGGTTGAGGTCTTAGTGTAATTTTTACTTTTATAAATTACTGTGTGTACAGATAGGTTGTCTTAAATAACATCTCAAAAAAAAAAAAAGTAAAAACCACCCAAACAACAACAAAACAAAACAAGACAAAGCAAAAGAACACCACCACCACCAAAAACTGATTATTCTCAGACAAAACTATTCAAATGACAAAACATAAAGCTAAGCACCTACATTTACATATAGTCACACAAGGCTAAGTAAACAAAAATATATATGAATCCTATCTATCTCTAGTAGTGGCTAGATCCAGTATTGGGAGACCATTAAAATCACCAAAGTTCCTGCTGGGTATCTTCATGTACCTCATGGACCTTCATTCCTTGCTGTATGTTGTTTTGGTGATAAATTTCTCTCTTTTTTTTTTTTCCTAGACATTAGGAGTCACATTAGTGCCGTTACTAAATAGTCATTAAGAATTCTAATTTACACATAGTCACAGATTTTGTTTCTAACTTTACCTCTTTGTTTTGTTTGTAAGAATCTGTTAAATAGAAATTCTCAGAGGATGCCTAACTGCCCCAAAATGAGCACTGACAAGATAGGTCAGTCAGTCTCTATGTCTGTATACTCATCATGCTCAAATTTCTATTAACTAATCTTGAGTATGAATTTGAATCCAGCTCTTTCTACTGAATACTTTAGCCATTAAGACTGAAAACACTTGACAACTCTGAATTTCTCCTGTTAAATCTATTTTACATATTGTAAAAAGAAATTGAAGCACAAATAAAAAGAATAACCTAATAGATTTGTACCTTACGGTTAGTCCTATGTGTATGAATATGAATAAATGTCTGTATAATTCCTGTTCTACCTCTTCAAGAGAAAAAAAAAAAAAAAGCTAAGAAGCTACCCCATGAATCAGAATCCTTCCATTTATTATGACTAGATTTAGATACCTAACATTAAACATCTGATACAATATAATTTTAATTTTTTGATAATTTGATAATGAGGTAAGAGAGATGAAAAGTCAGATCTAAGGTATATTAGGACAGTTTTGGAAATTTGAGAGACATACTTAATCCATGTCATGTCCTACTGAAATTGATGAAAGTTTAGCTAGTATCTTTGGGATAATGGAACTGAGCTGAATATGATTTTAATCATTTTACATCATATGTAGCGATAGGGAAACATAGCCAGAAGGGACTATCTAAATTTATAAATCCTCACAGTTCTGGGTAACCATATACTAGACCTTCAGAACATTTGCTTCACATGCACACTTTCCAATACTTAAGCAAAATCTTAACTTTTCCAGTAAAGACCAAAATCTAGACCAGATGTTCTCTGGAAAAAAAAAAAAGGGGGGGGGGGGGGAAGGGAACAAGGGCACTGCTAATAGTCTTCTCAGGAATAGGAGGAAACATACTAGAAAATGTATGCAAAGTGTTCAAGGTATTAAAACATGTTCCACATTACAAAGGAGAACAAAAGACTCAAGAATGAAAGAAATTAACAGAACTCAGAATCTAAATTATACTGTAAGGGAGAAAACATCCTTTCTGACCTGAGGGCCTGCAGTAAGCCCTGAGGCAGAGAACAGATACAGTATAAATGTAGAACAACCATATTCCATCTTCTTCAAAAAGCCTTTTCTTTCCCAACTCAGCATAAATGTAACTTTCCTCCAGGAACTGTCCTATTCAATTACACATTTTTTTTCTATCAGCCTTTCAAGTTCTGTATTTAAAATAAAATTATAAATCCACCACCACCAACAACAACAACAAAAAAACACTTTGTTTTTTTTTGGCCTCATTACCTATTTGGAAGACCTTCCTAGTATCTCACTTCTCATGTGGTCAGTAAATTTCTTCACTTTTCTAGTCTATGTTAAAATATAATCAATACATAAGTGTTTGATGGCATGCCAGCATCACCCTTTAGTTCAAACACTTTCTGTCTCTTTTTAGTATTTAACTAAAAATGAATTTGAAAGGAATCACATGCCCCTTCAATATCTATTTGGCTATGTATGTCTTAAAAAAAAATAAAAAATCTCTCTTCTGAAGACACATTTTCCATTCCCTAATTACTCTAGCTTCTTTCTGATCTTTAAATTTCATTTTAAGATCTTCTTTGAATGTATGATTTGAACCATGCATAATACAACAGGAATTCATCAAAAAGCATGCAAACTTTAGTCCTGTACAATCGTATTGACACCTTCACTCCTACTAGAACAATCGTGCCTAACATCACTGAATCACATTACTCTTTTCCCATTATATCCATATTTTGATTATAATGGCAACATATATTTACTTTCTGATTAACCACTGCCTTCAGACTTTTAGAATATTGTTTAATCTTTTTTTTTTTTCACTCCAGTTTAAATCAAAAGTTTTCATTCATGAATTTGTAGATTGCATTATTCAATTTCTCATCATTCCTATCAGTCCAGTACAAAATAATGTTTTGTGTTTATCGTAATATACATATATATACATACTAATTAAACGTATAAATATTCAAGTGTTAGAATATTGATGTTACAATATCTATAAATATTTAAATAGTATACACATACACACATATAAAGACAGTATATATCTATATATATGCATATATTTTTTCCTTGTCTGACTACCTGGCTCTCCTCAGCAAACCTTCCTTTTTTTTTTTTTTTTTTTTTTTTTTGGTCTGCAAACTCTATCCAAACACACTCACCTCTTCTTGAGTTCAAATACTTCCAGTCCTTACTTATGGACTTACAATTCTTGTTGTGATCCTTCCAGTACTCTAGGATATAATTTTTTTTTTCTGATCCAAATGCTTGCTCCACACAGTACCAGGTATGTACTGCATGTACATGAATGATGACATGATTTCTCTCCCCTTGCTCTTTCATTATCAACATTTACATATACAGTCTTAACAGAAACAGAGGCATTATATACATTACTTAGTCCATGCCTCATATATTTTTTAATGTTCACACCATCCTTTAACATGCATTCTACTTCTTAGATTTTTCTTATTTGTCTTAAGAACTTCCATTTTTAAATTTTTCAGTGCAAGATTTGGTTATACAAGGTTTCTGACTATTCTTGGTTTGCTTTTATACCTTCTAACTCCTGATGCAGATTTCTCCTTGCTAATCAATATATTTTTTTCCATACTTTAGATTTTCTTGAGAATTTGTTCAAGTTTTTATCTTCTGGGAATTCTTTTTCATCACTGTATTTTCTCCCACATGTTTTAAATGTAAATGTAAAATAATGTTTGTGCTTTTTTTTTACATAACGTAATATCATGCCTTATCTGAATTTTAATTCTTGTGCTTCTCACTCAGGATTATCTCACTAATTTTTGTTTCTAAGTTTGCCTTCCTGTAACACTGGACTATAGTTTAAGAACTGCATTTTTTTCTGTCTTGCAGCTTCATATGAACTGGTAAAAACTCAAAATCAACTGACCTAAGATAACCTAGGGTTTTTTTTGTTTGTTTTTGTTTTTGTTTTTAAGATGTTATCAGTTTTTCCTGTGGATCCTATTGTTCATTAAAACTAATATAACCTTGTTTTTCAATGGTTTTTTTTTGTTTTTCATAAAGGAGCTATTCTCTGTCATGTTCGAATTCGTATTTTCCCCAATATCATCAGTTCAGTGTTTTTTGTTGTTGTTATTTTTTTTTTCCTAATATTTGCCCATTGGAAATTACACAAATTGAAATAATTGCACAATATCCATTTTTACTTTATTTCCTCCCCTAATATTTATAGGGATTATTATCCAAATCAAATCTGTTCAAAGAGATTTGTGATAGATTACATCCTCATGAAGCTTTTTTCCTACCCTTTCCTCTATGATTTTCAATCTCATCTTCACCATCAAATTTAATTTCTTTATTGCACTGTTGCTTAACAATCTTTATTTCTTGAAAGTTTTTAGTCCATTAAAATGAAATTATTCCACCACCTTTTTTTCTGTCTTTCCTAAAGAATGTGTTTCCATCAGATCCAATTTATTTCATTTATGACTTTGATACTTCTGTGTTTCTATTTTCACATAATGTCTGGTTCCGTGTGCTACATCAACTGTTCCTGCTACTCTTCTTGACTGAATTACTGCAATAGGTCTACCGTAGTAGACCTTAAAAGTTGTTGTAGATATAATCTATGTATTCCTAATATTCTTTTATCTATCTATTCTGTTGTTCCAGTCTAGTTCACTTCTCTCCATTTGTATTTCATGTGAGGATTATGGAAGTAACATCCAACTTTCATCCTGAGTTTTTGAATACATTTTTTTGGATCTCCTGGTTTAATGAGAAACAGATTAAAAATTAAATTAGCAAAAGGCAGCACATTTTGATAGTAATAAAGACCTCATTATTTCTCATAAATTCAGCAGCATTTATTGTTTGCTGTTCTTGTGCTCAGGTTTATAATGACAATTCTAGTTCAAATATTCAGATATAACTTTTCATTATAAGGAGTACTTTCAGGCTACGTAGACTCCATTCAAATAGCTGATTTCAGTAAGGAATACAGAGCTGTGCTCTCATGCTACACATGCATACTGAAATAAATTTTCTGCAGTATTCTACCAAACTTTATGGTACTTTACAAGAAGTATAATATTAATCATAATAAGAATGAATGGAAAAGCAGTATGATAGTTCTACAGTAATAACTACTTAAACCTCATGTGTACTACTAAAATTATCTAACTGTCTAACAAGATGAAAGTAAGATTTTATTAAATCGGATTTTCTATTCATTATACTTTTTAATATCTCATTAGCACAGAACTAGAATAATGAAAATGAAACATATGTACAATACTCACTTTTACACGGCATTTTTAACATTGTTTCAGGTTTATGAAATGTAAACTTTTCCAAAAATGTTTTCATTGAAATAGTTTAGTCTAGCTACCAAGGTTATTTGAAATCACTTGCTTTCTTATTAATAAAAAAGTATTAATGTCTATCTAATTTTGTGTGTAAGAGAAAAACAGGACAGAAATACAGACAGATGCTACATATATGACTGGCCCTAAAAATGAAAGCATATATGCATAAAATCCCATATATTCAAAATATAGAATTATGAATTCAAAACAAAAATGTTTTTCAAAAATAGTGAGTTCATAAAAAACTTCCATAAAACAGCACTAGTTGCTACCTATGATTTCTTTTCATTTCACCTATTATCATATATTTCAAGTGGAATAGTAAAGTCTTAAATAGTGATGGGGTGGGGGCTAAGGGAGAACAGAAGTGTCTAGTATGCTTTTGATTTTTTTTTTTCCCTGACTAAACATTGAATCTTGGTGCTCAATCTAAAGCCATTTAAAATGTTCCCCTGAGTCAATTGGTTTTGCATCAGAACAGGAATTTCACAGATTCTTTAAAAACACAAGTAGGTATTTTGTCCCACTGAGAAACTTTCCAAAAACTTCTGCAAGAACGGGAGTAAATACCTGATAACATCTAAATGAACAAGAATGGTTCAATGGTACCAAGGTGCCATTTGATTCATATAAGACCATTTTATCTTTCATCCAAATACCTGGTCTTGCTTGTTTCAGGCCCAAAGAAAAAGGATTAGCATCATACTGCTTTTACATTTGCAGAGAAGAACACACCTTTTGAGGAAGGCTGAACGTTGAGGGAAAGGTGATTATTTACACTATTTCTTTTGCACGTTTGCATGTTAAGACACAAGTTGCCATAGGTGTGCTGAAGATGTAGATGTGATGAATTCTCATGGGGTATGATGGGTCGTCTTCTTCCTTCTGCAATGCTTAGACTCACACGAGTCCATGAAGGCACAACTGTATCTTAGCATTGCATTTGATGCATAATTGTATGCATAATACTGATGATTTAAGTACTGAAATGTGCACAGCACGAAGAGTAATAAATACACAAAGGCAAATGTGGACATCTTTGCATATATGCAGTTAAATATACTTTTTTTTTTTTTTAAGATCAGCCAAACACCTACCTTTCTGAGAAATAAACCTAGAGCTAAACTTAATCACCAATGCCACATCCAGTTTTGTACAAGGAAAAAATAAATAAATAAAAAAATGAAAAAGCTCCACGTGTCCTGGCCAAACGGAATAACCAACTGCAGTTCTCCCAGCCGGTGAGGGAGAAAGGCAGTCAGCACAGTGATGCCGACCCCGCCGCCTCTCCCCGCCGCGGCCACCGCCCCCCGACGGCAGGGCAGTCCCCCCGCGGGGCCCTTGCGCGGCACCGCCCGCTTCGCGGAGCCCCCGGCGGCGCTGCACTGCCACCTGGCGGCAGCGGGAGGAGCCGCACCACACAGCTCCGCTCAGCACCGCACCGCGGCCAACCGGAGTGGGCCCGGGGATGGCCCCCGGCCTCCAGCCGCTGTGGGGGGAGCGGTCCGGCCCCGGAGTCCCTGCGTTGTCACTGCTGCATCCCGCGGCTCGGGTTGGCAGAGGGGGGGAGGCAACGCGCGCGACCCCCACACACCCCCCAGCCCCAGCTGCAGAGGACGCGCGCACTGCCAAACCCGCTGCGTCCCCTCACCGCGGCCACCCGGTCCCCCGGCGGAGGTTCCCGCACGTTCCCCGGGGGCAGCGGCTCCGCTCCGCGCCGCTCTGCGGTCAGCGAGCGCTGCTGGAGGACGGGGGGTGGGCGGCAGCGCCGCCGGGACCCGGGACCCCGTCCTGAGGGACTGGGGTCGGGCTGTGGGGGCGGCGGCGGCGAGCGCGGAAAGTTGCCCGGTGCCGCGAGCGGCAGCGGGAGCGCGCCGGGGGCGGCGGCGCGGCGGCTGTATCGGCATGTGTGCGTGTGCGCGCCCCGCCGTGCGTGTGCGCTCTGCGGGACCGCGCGGGCGGCGTGCGCGGCGCTGAGCGCCCAGCGCGCTCTCAGCCAGGGACACCCCCTCCGTTGCCCCGCCCCGCCCCCCAGTTTCCCCCTCCATCCCCGGGCCGCATTCTTCCCCCCGAGCCCCCCTCCCTCCCTCCCGCCTCCCTCCTCCCCTCACCCCTCACCCCCCGCTGCCTCTCTCCTCCTCCCCGCGGCGCCCCGCACCCCTCTCCCCACGCAGCCCCCACCCGACACCGCCCCGCCTTCCCCCCCCCCATACCACCCCCCATCCTTTCCCCAGTTTTCCCCTGCCGCTGCGCTCTGCCGGCCGCCCCCGCCCGCCCCGCGCGGGCGCGCGCCGGAGCGCGCGGGCGCGGGCGGGCGCGCCGCCGCGGCTGCCCGGGCACGAGCCCACCCGCGCGTGCAGGGTGTCTGTGTGTGAGTGTGTGTGCACGCGTGTGTGTGTGTGTGTGTGTGTGTGTGTACGCGTGTGTGTGTGTGCGCGCGTGTGCGCGCGCCCCTGTGCGAGCGCCGGTGCCTCGGCGCCGCCCGGCCGCGCGGTGCTGTTTGCGTTTCTCACCGAAGCCTTCCCCGGCCGCAAAAAATCCTTCTCGGCTTCCTCGTCCTCCGTCGCCGCCGCCGCCCCCGCGCACCGAACAGGCGCCTTCATGGGCTGCCACCATGCTTGGGCCCTGGGGATTTCGGGAGAAGTAAGTACCAGGGTTGACTTTTCTCGCGCTCTCTTTTCCTCCTCTCTTCCTTCTCCCCCTTCCACCCCCCCCGCCCCTTCCCGCCGGGTCTTTCCTTGCTGTTGCTTCCCCCCCCCCCCTCCTCCGCCCCCCTTCCCCCCCCCCCCCCAAGCCATTTCTCCCAGTTCTGGGTGCTGCTCGGCTGGGTGGCAGTGTCCGGCTGGGGCCGCTTGCTTGCTGCTGCTGTCGGCGGTACTGAAAGCTGCTGCTTCGAGCCGGATATGCAGTGCGGTAATCTGAGGGATAAACTCTTTGAGGGAAAAAGCACATACACACACACGAGAAAAATCCCCATGCAACCCCTTCCCCCCCCCTCCCCCTCTCCCAGTATGAACCTCTGTAGGGAGCTGGCGAACAGCAGCATGCAGTCATCACACAGGGCTTTCCAGGGCGGGATTGCAACCTTGCATATAGCCAGCTACAACTTTATTTTCTCTACCTCCCATCCCCCCACCCCCCCCTTTTTTTTTCAGAGAAAGGCGGTGGGAGGGAAGATTGTATTTGTCTCCTTTGCTAACCATAATTGAATTAAAGTTGTAAAATGCCTGGGAGTTTAACACTGGCCAGGCAGGTTTTCAATAGCTTTTTTTTTTTTTTTTTTTTCTCTGAAGATCTGTCGGTTAATGGATGAATGGATCTGATCGAGTTGAGAAAGAATATGCTAGAGACATGCCTTTGAGTAAGATTTTTGCTGCCTTTTTGCAGTGAAGCCTTTTGGTTTGAGTAATTCCGATCCAGTTGACGTCTGGTCAGAATTAGAGAGATTCGCCAAGACTTCCGATTTCTTGCTGCATGACTGCCTTTGCTGCAAGTGCCAAATTTGCAGCCTTGAACCTGATGCCACAGGAGATGTCTTGCAGTGCTGAGACTTGCCGGTTTTTAGGATGCGTTCCTCCAAACCAGAGTCATGGCATGAGGATTGGAGCCCTGAGGTGGGCGATAGAAAATGCAAGCCTGCTCCAAGCCCCTAGCATTTAAGCCCGGATGATTTATTTGCTTTCCCCTACCAACACACACAATGTATATATTTTCCTTATTCACATTGCTTTTAGGCTAGTAGAAGTAAAAGAAAGCCACAAGGAGTCATAAAGACTGCAAGAAGGAATGGAAATGGGATTTGTTTCCGACCAGATGAAATTTGGGTGTTAAATCACTGATGCTGGTCAGTGGTAGGGTTTCCCCCCCACCCCCCCACTGGCTTTTAATCAGCCTGGGTGTCTTCTCTCCTAAAGGATGAAGAGTACTGACAGCCATCGCTGCTTATAATCAGTAACTCTGATGCTTGGAGTGTTGGCAATGAGATATTTCCATAAGACCTATTTAGATCTCTCCACTTCTACCAGGCTAGTTTTGCAGAATGTTGGGAATAAGCGGTATGTCAGATATGGCTGAGACTCCGAAGATGATCCGCATGCTTTACATTTTTCACAAATTTTGGGTGAGTGGTTAAAACATTTCCTCTAAGAGTGAGTGTGTGTGTGTGTGGCTGTGTGTGTAAGACCTCTGCCTGATATTCATCACTTACATTGTATATAATTCGATTCCAATCAATTAAGATGATTTACTTGTGTAAAGATACAAAATTTCTCTCACTCCACAGCTTTTAAGTGCACTGAGTAGGAGGCTAATGTATTTAATTTTATTACCGAAGAATTCTGCCACAAAAGTCCTCTATGGTGTGTGTGTGTGTGTGTGGGGCTGTGGCTGTGTGGCTGCGAGGCTGCGTGTGGATGTGTGCGGATGGGTGTGTGCCTGTGTGCATGCATGCTTTGTAAATGTATAGATAAAAATAATCACATAAAAAGAGTTCTAAGAAATAGGTTATTTGGAGAAACTGTCAGTATCCTGTCTGTTGAATTAAGCTGCTGTTTTCAGCACTGGGCATTTTTCTTTGGCTTCCTACCATGTCTTTTCCACCACTGGTTAAAAATCAAGGTAGCACTTTGGCTCTGTTAAAATAGGGAAAGACCTTAGTGCGCTGTTCACTGAGGAGGTTCTGAAGGGAAGGGGGAGCTGGGTAATAGGGGAGGTGGGAAACCTTGTAAAATGGTGCTTCTTTTCTCTTAAATTAGAACCGTGAAACTGAACTGACAGCCATTTTATGTATATTTATGGGGCTGGTTGTGAAAAAGAAATCCAATGAAACATTGAAATGTACCACATATGAATAGAACTAGAACAATTCCTACTGCGATCTCACCTTTTTAAACACCGCAGGCATTTGACTCACTAGGATTTGCCCATCAACCTTCCAATCAATGCATGTCATCCAGTTTTCAAAAGTGTGGGAATTAGAAGTGACAGGAGGATTTTTTTGTTTGTTTGATTACCAGTCCATTCTCCGCTCCACTGAAGATATATATAAACTTTGTGTCCGCTGTAAATTTTACAGGGTTATGCTATTATGTTGCTTTCTTTTTTTTTTCTCCTTACCCTTACAGGAAATAAAATGTACGCTTGCTGCTCCACAGTAACTTTGGAACAGGACCTCAACAAAAAAATGCATATCTGGATGCTGCAGACGATCGTGTTTGCTTTAACATCGCTAGTCCTTTCGTGGGCAGAAAGTATCGAGTATTATGGGGAAATCTGTGATAATGCGTGTCCTTGTGAGGAGAAGGACAGCATCCTAACAGTGAGCTGTGAAAACAGAGGGATCATCAGCCTTTTTGAGATCAGTCCACCAAGGTTCCCTGTCTACCACCTCTTGTTGTCTGGGAATCTTTTGAACAGGCTGTACCCAAACCAATTTGTTAATTACACGGGGGCTTCAATTTTGCATTTAGGGAGCAATGACATACAAGACATCGAAACAGGGGCCTTTCATGGTCTGAGAGGCTTAAGGAGGCTACACTTGAATAATAACAAGCTGGAACTTCTACGGGACGACACTTTCCTTGGTCTAGAGAGTTTGGAATACCTACAGGTCGATTATAATTATATTAGCGTCATTGAACCTAATGCCTTCAGCAAACTGCATTTGCTGCAGGTGCTGATTCTCAATGATAACCTCCTCTCCAGTTTGCCCAACAACCTTTTCCGTTTTGTGCCCTTAACTCACCTGGACCTGAGGGGTAACCGGCTGAAGCTGTTGCCCTATGTGGGCCTTTTGCAGCACATGGATAAAGTGGTGGAGCTGCAGCTGGAGGAAAACCCCTGGAATTGTTCTTGTGAGTTGATTGCTCTAAAGGATTGGCTAGACAGTATCTCCTACTCTGCACTGGTGGGAGATGTGGTTTGTGAGACCCCTTTCCGCTTGCACGGTCGAGATTTGGATGAAGTTTCCAAGCAGGAGCTTTGCCCCAGGAGACTCATCTCGGATTACGAAATGAGACCACAGACACCACTGAGCACCACAGGGTATTTCCACACTACCCCAGCCTCGGTCAACTCCGTGGCCACTTCTTCTTCAGCTGTTTACAAATCCCCCTTGAAGCCCCCCAAAGGGACTCGCCAACCCAACAAGACAAGGGTGCGACCCACCTCCCGTCTGCCCTCAAAAGACCTGGGATACAGCAACTATGGACCCAGCATTGCCTACCAGACCAAATCCCCGGTGCCTTTGGAATGTCCCACTGCCTGCACTTGCAACTTGCAGATTTCTGACCTGGGCCTCAATGTCAATTGTCAGGAGAGGAAGATCGAGAGCATTTCTGAGCTACAGCCCAAACCCTATAATCCTAAGAAGATGTATCTGACAGAAAACTACATCACTCTGGTACGCAGGGCAGATTTTGTGGATGCCACCGGGCTGGATTTACTGCACCTGGGCAATAATCGGATCTCGGTCATTCAGGACCGGGCTTTTGGGGATTTAACTAATTTGCGAAGGCTGTACCTGAATGGGAACCGTATCGAGCGGCTGAGCCCAGAGCTGTTCTACGGGCTGCAAAGCCTGCAGTACCTTTTCCTGCAGTACAATGTCATCCGGGAGATAGAGGCAGGCACCTTTGAACCCGTCCCCAACCTTCAGCTCTTGTTTTTGAACAACAATCTTCTGAGATCTTTGCCTGGGAACATTTTTTCTGGTCTCTCCCTTTACAGGCTGAGCCTGCGGAGCAACCACTTCTCCTACCTGCCAGTGAGCGGGGTGCTGGACCAGCTGAAATCCCTGCTGCAGATCGACCTGCACGAGAACCCCTGGGACTGCACCTGCGACGTGGTAGGCATGAAACTGTGGCTGGAGCAGCTCAACACCGGCGTCCTGGTGGACCAGGTGATCTGCGAGTCCCCGAAGAAGTTCGCCCAGAGCGACATGCGAGCCGTCCGGGCGGAGCTGCTGTGCCCCGACTACTCGGACATCGTCGTCTCCACGCCCACGCCGTCCCCGGGCCAGGTCCCGGCCAGGACCACCCCCTCCTCCTCCACCGTGCGCCTCAACGGCACGGCGGCGGCGGGCGGCTCCACGCCTGCGGGGGGCGGCGGCGGCTCTTCGGTGCCGCTCTCGGTGCTGATCCTCAGCCTGCTGCTGGTCTTCATCATGTCGGTCTTCGTGGCGGCGGGGCTCTTCGTGCTGGTGATGAAGCGGCGCAAGAAGGGCCAGGGTGACCACGCCAGCGCCAACAACTCCGACGTGAGCTCCTTCAACATGCAGTACAGCGTCTACAGCGGCGCCCACCACCACCACCCACACCTCCAGCAGCACCCGCCCCACCGCGGCGCCGGCGGCGGGGGAGGCGCGGCGCTGCCCAAAGTGAAGACCCCCGCCGGGCACGTCTACGAGTACATCCCGCACCCCCTGGGCCACATGTGCAAAAACCCCATCTACCGCTCCCGGGAGGGCAACGCGGGCGAGGATTACAAAGACCTCCACGAGCTCAAGGTCACCTACAGCAGCCACCCCCTGCAAGCCGGGGGGGGGGGGCAGCCTCCACCGCCGCCCCCACCGGCGCCCGGCGGGGAGGATGCGCCCGGGCGCAGCCCCGCGTACAGCGTGAGCACCATCGAGCCGCGGGAGGAGCTGCTCTCCCCGGTGCAAGACGCCGATCGCTTTTACAGGGGCATTTTGGAGCCCGACAAACACTCCTCCTCCTCCACGCTGGGCACAGCCGGCTCCACCCTCCCCGACTTCCCCAAGCTACCCGCCGCCTACACCTATTCCCCCAACTATGACCTTAGGCGTGCCCACCAGTACTTGCACCCGGGGCCGGGGGACGGCAGGCTCCGGGAGACGGTGCTCTACAGCCCCCCGAGTACTGTCCATGTAGAGCCCAACAGGAACGAGTACCTGGAGCTAAAAGCAAAACTAAACGCAGAGCCGGACTACCTCGAAGTGCTGGAAAAACAGACCACATTCAGCCAGTTCTGAGAAACAGTGCTCCTCCCCTTCCCCCGCCAACCACAGCAAATCTTTCTCTAGAGTATTTGTATTTAATAACCACATGCAAAACAAAGAAACATAAATGCTGACCTCCCCATGCCCCACCTCACCCCCCTCGTTTTTCCCCCTTAAATTCATTTTATTGTAGGGTGAAGTGCCTTGGCACGGGATTTTTCAGCTTTTGGGAATGATTCTGAAAGGGTGTGCTGTTTATTTTATTTAATTTTCGGCTGCCTTTATCTTTTTTTTTTTTTTTTTTTTTTTTTTTACTTTGGAAGTAGGAAACCACCTATTATGTAAACTGGGCACAACACTGGCATTGTACATGAGTCTATGTGCTTGGGGAACGTGGCAGGAGGGTCTTGTCAGGTCATATTCAGGTTACAAGTACAAAAGTCATGGTCCTTTTTTTTGTCTTTTTGTTTTATTTTGTTTTGTTTTGTTTTCTTTTGAACCGACATTGTTTGATTTTATTTTCTTTCTGGTTATGTACAGCGCACATTTTCCCCTTTTAGCCATGTTAGCCATGGGTGAGTTTAAATGGCTTTTATGGAGAGATTAGCACACCCCGACTTTAATACAAGGTTTCCTTTTTTTAAGGATGTGTTTGTATGCTTTCTGGACTTTTGAATTAAAAAAATATATATATTATGATCTTTAAAAGGATCACTGTAGATGTGGACAAATCATTAAAGAGTGCAGATATATATGATCCATAACTGGTTAGTGAAAATAACTTATTGATGAAATATAAAAAAATATTTTATTGTAGCACCTATTTTTATATGCACATTAGCATTTCTCTTTCCTTCACTATTTTAGGACCTAATCCTGCAAATTCTTACTCACTTGAGTATCTTTACTTGTGAAAGAAGTCCCATCTTAGACCTTCATCCTGCAGGCACTTAAGCACATGAACCACTTTAATTGTGTGTGTAGCCCTGCAGAGCATTAATATACTCATTGAGCAAAGTTAGTCAAATGACCAAAAGATTGTAAGATTAGGACAGAGGATGCAGAATTATTCTTACAAGTAAAATTACTGGGACATTTAAATGTTTTTTTTTTGTTGTTGTTTTTTTTTGTGTTTTTTTTTTTCAGGATGGGTTCCAAAGTCTGCAGATGCTCTGAAGTGTTGCACTACATTGAGAGCTGCTTTTTTTTTTTCTTTTTTGCCTCAAAGCCAATGCACTGTCAGGATAACCTTATAAATCATTATACATAATTCCAATTAAGACCAAATCTTAACAGACAATCTAAGACATATAATCTGTTCACAATAGGAAAAAATAATATTTCTTTATGCTAAAGTACACCTTTTAGCAACTTCCTGCTCAGGCATCTAGCTGGACAAGCTAGTTAGGGACATGTAGTAGGCATTCATTTTAGCAGGAAAAAAATGCTTTGGTTTTATCAGTATTCTTTCTCTTTTTTTGTTGTTCCCTCTTTTTCTTTCTTTCTTTCTTTCTTTCTTTCTTTCTTTCATTCATTAGTTAACCAAAATATAATGATTTGATAGTGGTTGTAGCCAGTTTCTGGTTGCTTAGTACGGACCCTCATGTTTACTGGCATTTCAAAAGATCAAATGATGGACTGTACACATCTATTTACAATATCTTTACCCCTTTGGGCAGCAGGCAATGGCAAATATATTGATAAACACAGCATCACTGTAAGATGGGACAACTGATGTCTCTCGTATGTATCCCAGCACATGTGATTTTTTAATAGTCTCTGAATAAACACTTGATAAATATTTCAAATGTGAGAATATGAAATAATGAGTATCTGAATTTTAAAATTTCTTGCCAAATCATCTGTTTATTTGTTGGTTTCTCTTTACTAGCAATTATGCTTCATCAGAAAGTCATAACGTTTTTAGACATCATATAATGTGTTCTTTATCTCTAAAACACAATATACGGTCATTACCAGCATACATAACATGAGTCAGAACCATACATAAATACATGTTTCACCAGCATATTGTGTAGGATAGTTTTGTATTTACATTTTGTTTCCTTGATAAAGTGGTCTTCAATATATGGAACAGGGTATATTTCACATGGGATTTTCTCTTTCTTGACAGGGTTATCATGTTTGGTATTGTTTGCAGAGCTGATCACTAGTACATCTCTTATTGCAAAAGGGTTCTGTTCTGTTATGCTTTTGCTATCCATGTGCAGTATGTCACTTTTTACAAAAACAAAGCTATATAACTGGTCCTTTGGAATTCAAGATAAATGTTTTGTTGGCATGTGTTCTTTTCTCTATGGCACCAACACAGAGCAAAATAAAAAATAAATAAAAAAAAAGAAAACCAAAACCAACCAAACAAAAAACCCACATGACTGTATTTAACTTGGACAGTTTAGTTTGTGGAGTGTTATTTCAGTTTGAAGTGCAGATAGAGAGAGTGTTCTTTTTCCACAAGAGAAATAACCTATCTATTCTCTGTACTGCTCTTCATTTCCTGCAGATTTCTCATTGACACTAGTGAGAAATGCAAGTACTGCTACCTGAGGTGCAGTTCTGGAACCCTAATTTTGAATTACCTCCTTTCTAACTATTGCTGAAACCACTGTCCTGGTTCTCCTTTCATTTAAACTCAGTAGAGGCCCACTGTTGCTAAATGGGTATAAGTAAGGAAATTTTCAGCCTCACTGGCTTTGTCATTCAGTAAGAGGAAGGAAGGCTTACTCAGTAAGAACTGAATGAGAAATTCCTGCAAACAGTGTGCAGCCTTTCATGTGTATATGTATTTTTTTCTCTGTGGGTCTAAACTTATAAACAGAAGTTTGCATGGGAGTCAACAGAAATGTAGGATTAGGTTCTTAATGTGAAAGGTACATTTTACATGGCATTCTGCCACAAAGAGGCAGCATCCACAAATGAGTAAATGAACAGGAATTGCTTGAATTTATAATAAATAGCCAATAACAATTCCTCAGCAGTCTCTTTAAGCTTGCATTCTGATGTTGCTGTTTCTGAAGCTGGTAGTACTGTTGCTTCCACATTTTCTAAATATATTTAATAACAGGTTTTGATTTTTTTTCCTTAGGATCTATATGAAAATAAGAACAATTCATTTAAATTCCTTCAATTTCTCATCTTCAGTAGAAAAAACATATATTATTAGTTCCATTACTGGAGAAAGAAAGATGTTTAAATTACCTTCAGAAAGTGCATTCTTGAAGACAAATCCTTAAAAAAGGATGCAGAGTGTAAAATAATATTCTTCAGTCCATAATTATCCTGCAATACACCTGAAAGGGCTATTTGTGAATGAGGACTTTAATGGAAGTAGGATTTCCCACTCAATGGCTACAATGATGTATCATCTATGGAAAATTATAGTAAGAAAAAGTAGATGGAAATGTCACTTGACAAAAAGATGTGCTTTTGATTTGAAAATACAGAATAAGTGTTTTCGTTTGTTTTGTTTGTTTAAGAAAAAGTGTTGTATATGAATATGTCTCTGCTTTGTTAGCAAGATCAATGAAAGCTGAATGATGATGTGCTGGTTAGTGCTGACCAAAGGGGTAAAAGTGTCAGAAGTAAAAAAATATTTATCCCTATTTTAAGAATTCAAAATACTATTTTAGCTTGTTTTAGGCTTGTTATCAGACTGTTTTAGTCTGGTTGTCAGACTGATTTATTTATTTATTTATTTATTTTTGATGAGTAATATTGAGCTTACTGAATCACTCATATGGCCTCACTTTTTTTTTTTTTTCCCCAAAAGTGCATGCAATTCTGTAATAAAAGATGAAAAAAGGTGGAAAAGAATCCTGATTTCTCAATGTAATTACTAGAATCAAAACATGGACCATGATAATATAGAACATTTAAGCTTATCAAGTAAAAGAGAAATTCTTTGTACTTTCTGTTGCTTTTCAGTATTGTACCAATTCAATGCCCTAAACATTCATGGTGAGTTTAAGGGTGAGATTCTTTTTTCTCTCTAACAGTCTAACATAAATTCAGCTTCCAATTTTATACCTCTAGGGTCCAAATTCGCTCACTTTTTTTTTTTTTCATCCCATTATTTTGTTGGTCACTTAAGTTTGTCAAAACATCTACAGATGATTCTATATACTGCAGTGTTTAATTTCTGAATGTTTTCCTGTGTTTTCATTTTTTTCTATAACGTAGCTAATTCTTAGGAGCATTCCTTTACATGTTAGATGTAGTGGTACCTTTTCTCATATCACATAACTTAATTATTAAAGTAATATAACAAAAATAATATTAAAATATCATTAATTAAGAGCCTCTGGCCCACAGAAAACACATCTAAGAAAATATATCTGAAAAGTCACTAACAGATAATCATGGTTGGTGGTAAAATATGAAGGTAATATCCAAGTTCTGCTGGTTGCTTAGACATATTTGAGCTGGAGCTCAAATGTGACCAGTGTGTTGTGTGTTTCTTACAGAAACTTAAAAGTCTTCTTAATGCATATGGTTCCCACTCAGGGGCAGTCTGTTAAGGCAAATCCTGAAGGAGCTGACTTGATGACAGGGTAAATAACAGCTTCTTCATTTTTAGAGGGAAGGTTCTTTATATTACCTGGTGTCTCTGGGGATACTGAATAGCCTTTCATGTGAGTAAAAACTGGCATACTGAAATGCAGCATCTCCAAAACAGCCCCCAGAGAACGGTGCCAGAATCTTTGGTTGTCTCATGCAGAACCGAGAATGATATTGGCACTACTGGCATTAAGAAGAAAAATGAAGGGAGAAGAGAGAGAATGGCAGACACAATTCCATAGCCGTCAGCCTTCAAATGGTCTTAACGCTTGTATTGATTATTTGATTGTAGGGAACTTTTACCTCCTTTCTGCAACATTCGTTTATTCTGGAGAATGTAGAACCTCAAGCCAAAGAGTGACAACTGGGTGGAGATGTAGACAAGTGAGGTGGTTGTGTGAGAAGGGTGGGCAGAATAGCAGCACTATGAACAAGGCAGCCACTTGTTGTTTTTAATAATTTCCCAGATCTTCTAAGAAAATTTGCAATGTGCTCTGCTGGAATGAAAGCATATAAATCTTCTTGCAGTCAAGCAATACTACCTTTTGGATTTGTCTTTATCCATCTATGTATAAATACTATCCTAATATATATATATCACCACTCTTTACAATTTATATTATTTTCTTACATTTCATTAATCGGCTACATTTCAGAGTACCTAGTAGTATGATAATACTCCAGAAATACTATGCACAGTTATCTTTTTGAATATTTTTTTATTCTTAAAGCACTGAACAGAACAGTTCAGAAGCACAAAGAAATGCATTTAGGTCATAGGAACCAGAGGCATTTAATTCACTGAATATACAAAGAAATAAAGTGTAATGAAGTTTGTAATCAAATGGTTATCAAATTAACTATTTAACTTACAGCTAATGGGCCATATTTTGCTTCTAGTTGTATAAAACTGGATTCTGTTGACTTGTCAAAGTTAAAAAACATTTACCTTGCTCTTGTGACTTGGGCTTTTTGTCATTGAAATAAGCCATTCTCTTAGCATTATTCTTTTGTAAGTGGAAAAATTTGAATACAATAGTCATAAACATTTGCAGTACTACTACCTACCCCCAAAATGAATTACATCTATTTCCAATCTGCTGACAAATTAACTGAACATTAATATGGTATATCACTGTAAAATTTAACTCAGAACCATAGTGTCCTGATTATGTGGGGAAATTCAGTTTACATATACGTATGTAGCCCTTCAGCATGATGGACGAAATGAAGTGACAACATGTTTTATTTAATTCTGTGGGCTTGGTACTCAAACCTTGAATTATGTTTGATAAAAATTGTTTTTCATGTCATGTTTTCTTTGTTTGCTTATTTGTTTATATTTTTCACTCATTGAGCATATCACCATTTTTACTGTAGTTGTGCAGCCTTATATTTACAATGTATTTAATTTTTGCAGAAAACTATGCGTGACGTCAAAACTAAATGAAGATTTTTATTTTTATTCTTTCTGTTTGGACACATTTTTAACTGTTATATATCATGACATTGTTTGGGGTGACCTTCCAAAAATACATCTACAGTGGGTAAGATAGAATTGAAATAATAAATGTCTAGTTTAATATGTCATGTAATAAAACATTTTCTTCTCATGATTTCAAAAATATATCTGATTTTGTGAGCGTTAGATTATCAATACATTCTGTTAAATTTGTAGCGATACTGTGACAAAAAAAAAAAAAAAAGTTCATATTCCTGTTTGGGAAAGGGGACAAATATTGTTGTTGTCAGAGAAATCATATTAGCTTTAGTCAAAATTGCATTTTAAAAAATGACTAAGTTAAGATATCTTAAAGTAAAGCTTGAAAGGTGAAAATCTAGTTTTCTAATTAAGGAAAACAGAATTTAATTACCAAGATGATTAATATTTTAATTCTACCATCTGCATACTAAAAAAGAAATGCATATATGTATGTATATGTATAGATACAAAAGTGTATGTATATATATATATACGTGTATGTATGCATACACATATCTATCTATATTTCATTAGTTAAAATTATCTTTATCGTGATGTAAGAATATTTCCGTATGTCTTTTGAAAGCTTTTAAGCCTGGAATGAAGCACAGGGTAGACTGCTATATTCTCAAAATTCAAAAATGTCACTTTAGCCGTAAAAGACCGTGACTTGTCTAATATAGTAATAGAAATGTTGATTTGGTATTACTAGAAAGAAATGATCAGGCCCAAATCCAGTTTGCAACTGTCTGAATATAGAGTGAGGGAAATTGATATTCCTGCATCTTAAAAATCCACTTTTTACATTTGAAGCAGTGTCACATAATGAGTGGTGGAAATTTAAATCTGCTGTAATTTCATTACAATAATAGCAATTAATTTGTCCAATCAAGTGGATAAATAAACACAACAAATGTATCTGTGAAAATGAAAACAGTCCTTACAAATATTAGATATCTGATTTCAGCTTTAAAATAATAAATACATAACTGTGTTTAATTATGAAATAATCATTGCAGACAAAGATTTGCTCCTGTGTAAATGCTGATCTTAGGTGAAACATTCAGTTTTTTACTTGCAAGTATAGTAAAGCTGTTATTCCTATAGCAGTTGTTTTCAAATAAAATTAAAGCAGGGTTGTTCACAGTATTGATACTCTTCAGATATGATACATTTTTCTCATTGTAAATTCTATTTTAAAATTTATAAAATTAAACATTTTAAATGCAATTTCAGGTTGACTTTTTTTTAGTTGAATCAATTCTATCATTATTTTTTTTCAAAAATTAATTAATAATCCAATTTTAAACAGTTTTACAAAGTTTTTTTTTTTTTTAAGTCATTTATAGAACTACTTATCAATGATATAATGATGTGGTTGCATGAGTTTAGTTACATAAGATATTGAACATTCTGTTATATTTTATCTGATAATATATAGCAAAAACAAACACTGATAGGCTACGGTATGGCTCACATTAATATCAAAATTCAAGCGTATGTATGTCTATTTTCAAATTTATAAGAAATGACTATATTAAGATCAAATAACTCAAGACATACACTTCACACTTTCAAAGAATGAATATTCTGATGAGTCTTTCCCTCCCAAGTATAAAAATCTTGCTTGGGTATGATGAAAAGTGCATCAAAGGAAAAAAAGTAACTATTCAGTGTATTTCATGTTTTTGAGGTAAATGAAAATTCCCACCACCACCCCCCCCTTTAAAAAAAATGCTGCAAATGAATTTCAAATCTTTTATCTGTTATAACATCTCAATCAGTTATAACAATTCAATGATTTATAACTTTGAGTGTTTCTATAGGTTATTGTCTATGGTGATTAAAATATGCTTGGTCTTTCTAAGAGTGGATATTTTTAGTTTACCTACATCCAAAAATAACATGCAATGTAATCAGTTCTCATTGTGGAAAATATTTAAAGTGTTCTATATTGACGACTTCATAAAATTTATAATATTAATGTTTCAAAAACATTTTAACTGTATAAATTGGACTTAACAGCTGAGCATTTTCCATTTTATTTTTCTGTTTTCTTGTCTTTTTTTTTTTTCCTACTCATTACTTGTAATCAAACTACATTGCTTTGTTTTGTAGTCTGCTTTTTATTTTATATTGTGCATGGATCACAATCATCTGCAAAAGGATCTAAGCTATTGTTCTCAAGTATGTATATTTTCTTTCAAAGAAAAAATATTAGACTCTTTGTATAGATACTGATTTTCTAAGCAGAAAATGGTCTCCCCTCCCTCCCTCTCAATTTTTACACTGGGAGGCAGTGAAAAGGCATGAGTGTTTCTCCATGTAGCTCTCATAGCTGGAATAATACCATAAGCAAAATCCTCATCAGTGTGACTAGAAATTATGTTTTAGGTAGAATTTTTGTTGTCGTTGTTGTTTATTATCATTATTATATTTTTAAAATTCTATTTGTAGCATCATTGCTGTAAACCTGTAATATGCATACATAAATATAGTAACATGCATACATAAATATAGTTATATGCATTTATGTTTGGGCACCAATGAAGAATGAACCTTTTCTTTTTTCTTTTTTCAGTTTTTTTAAATACACCTTGTCTCAAGAAAAGAAACTGTTTCATAAATAGGCAATGTTTATATAGTGATATTTTTTTTTCCGCACAGTAATTTAAGTGGTAAATCTATTGATTAATATCTAGAGATATAAAGCTGTAGACCTCATCAATAATTTTTAATCAGGTCTGAAATATTTATTTTTACCTTTTTGGCATAGCAGGTAATAGCTACCAAAAAAATAAGTGACAAGGTACCATAATATCATATTGAATATTAAAATCTATTAGGTTTATTGTGTTATATATTAATTAAAAATTCTACTAATGCCTATTGTACTAAATTGTACATCAACTCTTCCTTAGCATTTTCCCTAAAGAATAAGTTGCTACTCTTTTGAGAAAAGTTGTTTCTGTAATATGAAAAGTAGTTAAGATAATCATTCTAAATTCAGCAGTTTTTAGAAATAGCATAGACTGTATTTATATTGGTTAATATTTTTTCATCCATACATGAGTTTTGATACTGAATGTGTTCCATAATCTTCAGTATACTTTAGATACTGAATGTTTTCTGTAATTGAATATTTCTTAAGAATTATCTGATTACAAATAAGTTTTGTTAGATTTGGTTAGGATCAGAGGTTTAATTATGAAAAAAAAAAAAAAAAGAAAGCATCCTCTCATCATTTTGTTTTCATAATATTTATCTCTAGATCTCTCACCAATTAATTGGATTTTTAAAATGGTAAGACGCTAATTTCACCTCATTTACTCTTTAAATGTTTGAGAATTAGTTACTACTCTAACTAATCATCGATAGTGAAATAAGAATTCCCTGATTTGGCCTGATCAATACTATATCGGTTCAAATTACTACTCAGTGAAATTATTTTTCTTTTATGTTTGCCTTATACCTAGTTACCCTTACTTCCTGCTCTGTGTGTTGATGTAAGGCTTCACAACTGATCATTTAATCATTAAATCTCAATATTACTTCACACCCATAATAATAATGTAACACAGTAATGAGGAAAAAAATTCAAACATAGATTTTGTTTTCTGACTACTTCCCATATGTGATAATGTGATTAACATGAACAGTCTTATCAGATTTAGTTGAGATTTATGTGTAACATACTTTCATGTCTGAGAAAAGGCATGCAAATATATGTCTGACACATACAGACTCAAGTCAATCCTTAGTCTGAGTTCTGGCTTGCTTGACTGAGAGTTAACTGCATCTTAACATATTAGGATAATGATAATTTTAACCAAAGTCTTTACTTCCTCTGAAGATGAAGCAAAAATCTTAGTAGAACTTCTTGTTTATACTTGTGTAGACAATATGTGATTAGGTTTATGTATTAGACAACATCACAGTATTTTTATGTGCTCAGAAAGGCATGAGAGCTTGAAACCTAATGCTAGTGCAGTTCCTGAAAAGCTTATGATTTGTTTTGATTTATTATCTTTTTAATTTAATGTTACTGGCTTGAAAAGGTTATTATAAATAATTCTTAAGTCTAAGCAGAAAGGTACTGGAAGGATTAACAAATATTTTTATTTATTCAGAGATCCAAATTCTAAAGTCATGTATAAATTATAGGTAGTTATAGGTTTTGAATTTCTTCATTTAGACCTGTCTTCTAAAAAATTAGATTTTTTATTCAAACAGGAAAAACAGGTTTTGAATGACGTTTAATAGCCATCAACCAAAGGTTTCAATAAGAATCATCATTATTGTTGTTGAACTTTGCAAAATCAGATATTTATTTTTAAATAGGGGGCTAATATCTTTGCACTTTTCTGCTAGTTGAATTTCCTCAGTGATGAATATGAGCCCTTTTTAATGAATTCACATTTTGGGAATATGTCAATTTATATTTATCTAATTTTAAATATCTAAAAGATAAATGTTGTCAAAACTATTTCTTAACACTGAGAAGAAAGTAGTTATTTGCAGGGCGAAGAGTCTGAAAGCAAGGACTGTTGCTACTAGGAGTAGAAAGGATACCTTTATTTTTTCATTATCCAAATACATACATGCAAAAGTAAAAATATAGCAGGTATAGTATTGAATATTCAGAATATTACACAATCTTACATTTTTAACTTATGTTTTCTTTTTTTTTTTTTTAAACATATAAACAGCCTTTTAACCCTTGCTATAAGATTATTTTATATAAAAGACATAGCTAAAGTTAGAGCAGCGTAGTCAGAAAAGAGGCAGATATTTTGATCTAATTTTATATAACTCTAAAAGAATCTTTTTGATCAGCTGGTTTATTTTTGTTTACACAGGAATCAAAATTCTGCATGTCAAATCTGGAAAGTATGTTGTCATAAAATGCCTTAGTGCCTGGACAAATAATTATTCAGCAGCATTAAAATTGCTACAGCAAAATGAAACTTGAAATTTATATGTGATGTTATGTGAATACGGGAGATATTTGTGAGAGTGCTTTGTTGAAAACTAATTGATAATTATGGCTTGCATTCCTCTAACACCTTTTTTTCCCAAAGGATCATAAAGTGCCTTGCAAAACGGGCCTGTTCTTGCCCTGACTGAAGTCAGTGGGAGCACTGCCAATGTGAACATCTCTGGGCACTTAAGCTAATAAAAACTGCATTCAAATATCACTTCTCCTACCACTGAAATGTATACGTGTTCAACTCACACAGCAATATTCCCAAGTGGTTTAAGACAGAAAGCAAATATTGTCATATGCAGACAGCCATTTTTATGAAAGGAAATATAATATTAAAGGAGTACATTGTCCAAATATTAATGTTAATATTCCAAATTTGGTTAACATCTCTGTTTGAGACTTCATCCAAACACATATTTTGTATTTTTTTTTCATATATGAAAATTAATTTCCTTAGTTATAATGACTGATGCCACTTTAATTGTTCATGTGTTACATACACCTATTTTGGGGGTCAGATTTGAAGTTTTTGTGCAGTAGCATAAAATAATTTCAGAAAAAAATATAACATGGAAATGCAGAAAATCCTGTATATCTATTGTAATATTTTCCTGATTATTTTTTAATTGCTGCCTGAGTTGTATTACAGTCAATATTGGCATATATTTCCATACTTTTTCATTTTGCATATTAAGCTAATTGCTGCGGTAGTTTGAGGACAGGATTTGATTTTTATTTTGTACCTGTTATTCCAGACAGTTGGAAGCAAGTTTTACGTCATGTATTCTGATATTTTTATTTTTAATACTAGGCCTTTCATGTAACTACAAAACAAACAAACATTAAATAACATACAGTGGTGAAAATAAGGGTGATCTAATTCAGAAATTAGTAATACTGTAAAAATGTTTGAATTGTTTTTCACTCAACTATTCATATTGCTGAATGATCAATTAAATTTTTTAATGGTCTTAAAATGATTAAAATTAACAAAATGAAAGAGGAGAACTTTCAAAATATAAAATATTCCTTAGCTGTTGGACTATTTTGTTTGACTCTAATTAGATGCTATAAGACAGGACTGAAAAATAAGCAGCTCTGACAGTAACTAAGGTACAGAACAACTTATCTAGTAGAATATCTGTCAACTGAACTCTTTGAATCAAATGGTTTATACATGCTTTATATTGAAAATAAGTTGTGGGTTACAGGGGTAGATAAGTTCAACACTTTCCTTCTAGTCTTTGGGGTAAATATTTATTAAATCTTCTGGCAAAATCAGAGAAGATGCAGCTTTGCATTTTTGACATGTTCAGGATGAAAATGCTCTTTATAGTTCATCAAAATACTATATTTACCTTATTAAAGAGAGAGAGAGAGAGACAGACAGATAGAAAGAGAGAACCCCAATTTTTAAAGAACATTTTTTTTCTCATTCTGCACCTGGATGGGCTAATTTAATTCCCTTGGCCATATCAGAATTGGAAGATGGGATATTCATAGAAGCTTTTTTTTTTTTTTTTTTTTTTTTTTTTTTTTTTTACAAATATTGTGCAGATGTTGCTTCCAGCAATTTTGAATGTGTTTGAGAAAGGCATTCTTAATTCATCGGTAGATCTCAATGTCTTCATCTACTAAAAATATAATATTTAATAACCTTTTATAACAATAAGAACCTAGAAATATAAAAATTAATAAATCTATATAGGATGAACAAATGCCATGTTTTCTTACCTCTAAATCTATCTAGAAAACTCATCTTCTCCAGTAAGAACTTAAGTAAAAATAATTTGACATTACTGCTCCAGGAAGCTGCAGACAAATATAGAAAATATTCATTGAAGTTAACAGATGGTTATTTTTTTTTCAATAAAAGTATTGAATTTTTAATATTTTCAATCAAGTCATTAAGTCATTACTATGTCATAAACACATTTTATAGGTTACAGTTTAATGAGAGACTTATTAAATTTGATACTGAATTGTTTCACACACAAAATGAAAGCAAGAAAGAAGTAACTATCCGTGTGCTGATGACTTAGGCCAGAAGGAATTTAGCACTTCAGTCAAAAATAGGAATAGATTTTATCCTTAGGATAGGATTACTGTATGATCTCATGATCACTTAGTATGTTTCCTATTAGATCTTCCCTGCAAAAGGCCTGATTTTGCAATCCTTAATCAGGCAAAACACTCAAAGGAGTGTTTAGCAAAAAAGATTTCAATCTCATCTTTAGATTTAAAATTATTTAATTCATACAGAATGGTGTAAAAAATAAGGGCTAAATGGCAATTGCTCAAAAATATTTAAGGGACAAAGTCTTATGCCTTTGATGATCCGGGTCTAAATGACTAATGCAATACTAAGATCATATATCCATTTGTATTAGAAATAAATTAGCTATGGTCAATTTTTGCATTCTTCGATAATTTCCATCTTGCTCAGCAAAGCATTGTAGGATCCAACCCTTAAAATCTTTTGTATTGTATTTCTTCACTAATAAATGTTTTGTAAGACTTTACTGGGTACTACAATACTATTTTATACACAGTCATTTCCAATAAACATGTTTTTATTGGCATATCTGTAAATTATGGATGCTCCATCCATGGCAGTGTTCAAGGCCAGGTTGAATGGGTCCCTGGGCAACCTGGTCTAGTGGGTGACATCCCTGCCCGTGGCAGGGGCACTGGAATTAGATGATCTTTAAGATCCCTTCCAACCCAAGCCATTTTATGACTCTATTATTCTATGATAAAAATAAGGGTAGATTAGCACTTTTTTCCTTTTCCTTTTCCTTTTTTTCTCTTTCTCTTTCCTTTTCCTTTTCCTTTTTCTTTTCTTTTTTTTTCTTTCTTTTTCTTTTTCTTTTTCTTTTTCTTTTTCTTTTTCTTTTTCTTTTTCTTTTTCTTTTTCTTTTTCTTTTTCTTTTTTTCTTTTTCTTTTTTTCTTTTTCTTTTTTTCTTTTTCTTTTTCTTTTTCTTTTTCTTTTTCTTTTTCTTTCTTTTTCTTTTTCTTTTTCTTTTTCTTTTTTTCTTTTTCTTTTTCTCTTTTTCTTTTTTTCTTTTTTTCTTTTTCTTTTTTCTTTTTCTTTTCTATTTTATTTTTTATTTTTCTTTCTCTTTTTCTCTTTCCCTTTTTTCTTTTTTTGTTTTTCTTCTCTCTGTTTTTATTTTTTTCCCCATTTTCTCTCCTTTTCTCCTTGTTCTTGTTCTCCTCCTCCTCCTGCTCCTCCTCCTCCTGCTCTTCCTCCTTCTCTTTCTTCTTTCTCTTTGATATGTTCAGTACAAAAACAAACAACAGCAACAACAAAAAACACCTTTTTCCTAAGAGTATATTTTAGAATTGGATAAGTAAAAATCTTCCTGACAAACAAAACATGACTTTGCCTAAAGACAATACAAGCAAGCAAACATTCAGCTTATCTTATCTAGTTTTACATTAAACTGAAACCTTTGTCAAAAGTGAGTATTTCTTACTCTTTGGATGTGTATCACCACTCTTGTCCAGCAGCAAAAAATAGCAACAAATCCTGTCAGAAAACTAATGATTGATTTAAAACACTAGAAACAGTTGCATTCAACTATATTAGCTTATTTACAGAATGTATCACCTGATATTCTTAATTACTGTACTGTAATAATTAAGAATATGTGATACAATATGCATTTTCATACACAGTCATCTCCTAATTGCAAAATGCAACGATTTTTTATTGATGAATTATATTTTGTAGGTTTCAAAATAATTAATAACTAAATTATTCTTTTAGACTTCCTTTTAGTACATCTTTAAAAAGCCATACTCAATAAACCTAAGGTCAAACAATTTCACATACTGGTTTTAACTTTGGTATTGTTAAGCAGAATATATATTTAAAGCACAGGTCTATAGCAAAAAATAAATACAAAAATAAATAAGCAAACCCCCAAAGCCAAAACAAACAAACAAACAAAAAAGAAAAAATCACTTCTAATAGTTTATATATTCCTATATTAATCTTATATGCTCTGAACCATATGAATAACTTTACTGTCAGTATGTAAATATTATCACCTAAAACTACATATGAGAGTAAAGTTGTTCGTATGTCTAGCCATTTCCAGGACTGATTCTTCAATTTTTTATTGTTTGATTAGTAGGGGAAAAAAATAAAAAATCTACCGAGTATTCACTCTTTCAACCTCATATTATTGGTTCATGTATTTTTGTCTGACAACTTTCTATAGTAATGAAAAACATTATCCTTCATTGAATAGTAAAGAAAACAATTATCAAGTAATACTAATACCTCAAAAATACAGTGAGATTCTTAAGAGCATAATCCAAAGTCTGACCTCACATTGATAATAATTATATTTACATTATTGAATGTTAGAAAACATAATATATACGTAACTTTGTAACTATAAGCACATACCACTATGCATATTTCCATTCAGATTTATACATCATAGGTGTACATGATATCTCTTTATGCTTATATATGTATTTAAAAGTACCATGTACTTTAAAGCACATTGGTTCTAAATTATGCAGCAAAGTGCCACCATAATGTGTTTGACATTTTCACTGAAATGTGTTACATTATTTTACAAAGTGGTGTCAGATAACTTTCACTGTAAGTAGTATATAATGTATCTGGGAAAAAAAAAAAAAAAAAAAAAGGAGCTGGATTGTATAATAAAGACTCTTCATTCTGACAGAGAAGCTCTATCCCTGTGGTGCTTAGGCACTTCACAACAGAAGAGATTTTTGCAATGTGATGCCTCCTGTGGTGCAGTGAGGCATGTAGCAATATGAGAGGTAGATGGAACTGAAGAATGTCATATGAATGTACCATGCTACATGGTAGAAAACATTCACAAGGGGAAGACAGCTGTTGTTATGAACTATTAAAGCCAGCAGCAGGATGTTCTTTTATTTCAAGGTTTTAGAATCCCAAGATGGCATTTCCTTCTATCTTCTCCCTTCTGCTACCTGTCCTTTCCCCTCTCATAGGAGGTCTGCTCTGTCAGGCAGCTTTCATAGTGGCATGCACCACTCCATGAGGGTTCTGCCTGTCATTGCCGTCTCTTTTGCTCTTCAGTTAAAGACTATCCGGTACTGGGCATAAGAAAACCAAATAACCTTCAGGCTTAAAAAACACCGTGGGCAGGACTAAAGAGAAACGACAACCAGGCAAGCTGAAAACATACTGAAATGGCTGAAAATTGATGTTCTTTGGAGGGAGACGCCTATGCATATTTGTATGCCTATGTTTATGGAAGTGACATGACAGCTATCTGCAACCTAGTGTAGTTGTAAATTATCTGGTCATTAAGTTTAGACATAGTGACCTCTGCTTTTAAAGGATGGAGTAGGGAATGGGATGACAAAGAGAAAGAGGCAAATGAGGTAGTTATAACAATGACTATTGTTATTGCATCAAATGTTAATCCTTAGTTACATACACATAACTCTGTTGATTTTAGAAAGATTGTTTTACTTAGGTGAAACTTTATGTGTGATTCTCACCTTGACTTATACTAATGAAGTCCATGGATGTTTTTTTTTTCTGGAAGTTACTCCTAATTTAGATCAGACTAAGTGAAAGGATGCAGAGTTTTTGTTCCTGTTGTTTTGTTTTATAGGTATTCCAGAGTGCTTCTGGAGGTGAAGCATTTCAGAACAAGGAAGAATACCTTTAAATTATATTTATATTCTGGATCCAGGAAATCTAATTTGGATAATATTCACTTATTTAGCATACAACATGGCTCAAAAGCAACTAGCACAAAGGTCAGTTATAACAGACATAAAAAAAAAAAAATCATAGCATAATGGAGTTCAAATTTTGAAAGGTTATTTGTCATACAGCTACATATAGCAGAATGACAAAATAATAATAATAACAAATACACACAAACCAACCAACCAACCAACCAAACCACTAACATCCAGATAGTAATAAGACCATCATCAATAATATCTCATGGATTTACATCGTTGACGTAGTTGTCAATATTTTGACACCAGAGCCTCTTCTTAAACATTATTGTGTTTTCATTTCTGAAAATTCTTTACAAAATAGTATCTGCATTAATCAAGTCCTTATGTAGAGGGAATACAAATATTCCTAGTTGTATTTAAATAGTTCAAATACTATTTCTATCCCAAATTTTAAGGTACACAGCTCAGGCCACACTGGAAAATGGATGTTGAGGTGTTTCAAGCTTTTCATTATTTTAGGTCACAACTGTCTTTGAAGAGCACTATTTTTCTCATTTAAATGTTATTTAAAATTAAATGTTATTTATAAATTTAAATATGGTGGTACCGAATATCAAAATAATTTTGTGATTATCTGCATTTAAAGACATAACATAATGACCTCCAGCAAAGCATTATCCTGACAGTTGTTAAATGAGGATTTTTGTTGTTGTTCTCCAGAAGAATGCTCTACATAACTGTTTCAATAACTTTGTTCTCTGTCAGTATCATACTTTTTTTCTATTGCTTTTACATATATTTATATACATATATATATATATATATTATCATTGGCAGAAACAAATTTAGCCTGAAGTCTGGAAGAAGCCAGAAGGAAAATATATTAGATATATGGATAATAATTTGGAAAAAAAAAGTGTTGAAAATTTTATTTTCATATTTTTGATCATACAATCTATGTGGAAAATTTTGCATATACCCATTATGCAAACATGCAAATATAAAGATTTACATCAACAAATGAAAGTTGCATATGCAAAATTACACACAGATTTCTGTGTTTACCTTCTACATTCGTACAGCAGGCTTTGATGGAAAATTAACCCAACTAACAGGAAAAGTTCAGGGAATTTGGAAAATCTGATATTACAGTACAGATTTGCAAATCATTATTAAAAAGTGTATTAGAAAGAATATTTACTTTTATGCTGAAAAACACTTCTCTACAAAATATCAGGCATAGATAGAACATTAAGTCTCCACTGGTTATTAATTCTTGATGCGACGTTTTTGATATTATGAAGCTTTACTTTTATAAAAAGAAATGTATATACATTACAAATTATTTATAATTACATCATCCCTCCAACATTTTGATTATCACTAAATTGGAAAGGTTTCACTTGTCAGGTATGATTTTATTTCATTTAAAAAATTACTATTATATATTCAATCTAATACCTAATTGATAAAAAAAAAAAATCCTCTCAGTTGTGATACTTCAGTTAATTGACATGATATCATATGTACTTGTTGATCTTTCTCACTGTGTTAGTCAGCCCTGCTGTGTTTCACAAACATGAGTACTTTATTGTTTTGAATAGTGGTTCTAAAAGCGTAACAACAAAGATGACCTTCTCTCTTAGATGTATATAGCAGTTTGCTTTTTGCCTAAGTGTCCTAAAACATTCTTACTCACAGGCCCTTTGTAAGTAAATCATTACAAAGAGAAAAGAAAATCTGATCTCATTAAAACTACCATATCTATGTTGAGTCAGGATTTCCCAGAGTGTTCTAAGTAGTTTTACTGTAGGCAGTGTATAGATAGAAATCACACTAGTCTGAAGCAAAAGTGGTGAGAGAACTCCTACTATATTCCAAAAGATTTATAGTTACGTGCAATAAGGTGTAAGCATTTTCCTGATTGAAAAATATCATTTGTTATGTTATTTCATTGTAAGTGAAAAGTGAATTTTATGTTCATATTAATTTCAAGATGAGTTGTTTGTTCTGATCAGTATAAACTGCTCAGATTCCACTATTCCTTATGGAGACAGTCTAACCTTAATGCAAGAGTTCACTTTCTTCTCCTTTTTTTTTTTTAATTTAAAAAAAAAAAAACAAAAACCTACATCAGTTCAGTGTATGAAGTCTTATTAAGCAGAATAGATTGTGCTCATTGGCTTCATTCTGCAAATAAAAGTATTTTCTTAATGAAACATGAAGCTTTAACCTTAAACCAAAAGCATGAAGCAGTCTTAAATTTCTTTTAGGAGAATGATGTCTAGGTTCCTTTTTTTTTAGTTTTTACTTCTTTTCTTCAAATCCTAGAACAATGCATAGATATTGAATATTAACAAGGACATTATTCTTAGACCTTAGGAGTATAACAACTTTGAATCACTCCAAGTAATACACAGAAAAAAATCTATATATTTTCTATTCAAGAACAAATACGATAAATAGGAGACCATTTTCAAGTGTTTATTTTTAAGCAAAGAAAACACTTGTGGAAGTCACTATGTGTCTTTCACTTAGTGGTCAGTATGTTAGGGATTATTTTTACTATGTAAAATTCATGTATATTAAAACCAGCAATAGACATATTCCTGTCGTGGATTCCTTACATTAAAAGCGTTCTGTCCTTAAGATATGATCAACACTGTCATATATATGTTAAAATACCTTCCCTTTTGTGTGAGAAGTATTAAAGTGAATACTAGTGCTCCATTCTGTCTGTTGAAATAACTGATTGCCAGTCACTATGGAGATGTGGAAGAGAAAAGTGCCTGGTGATATAACTCCTTTCCATTTTTCTACCACACATGCACACACATTCATGCACAAAAAATATTTACCCCTATTCACACAAACAACAACAACAACAAAAGTATTATATTTGCTATTTTTGTTGTTTCATACAATCTAGTGCTGCTTTTAAACTAAAAAACAATCCCCTTTCCTTGCTTTTATTTATTTATTTATTTATTTTTTGACACCGATGTGTGGAAAGATCTCTGCCTTGCAGAGAGTTCTTGACAAATTAAAGCCTTGCAGGGAGATCTGCAAAGCAGAGGGCTGGACAATCACCAACCATATGAAGATTAACAAGAGCAAGTGCTGGATTCAGCACCTGGGATGGGGCGACCCTGGATATATGTACAGACTGGGAGATGAGAGGGCTGGAGACCAGACCCAAGGAATGGGATCTGGGGATTCTGTTCAATGACAATTTGAATATGAGTCAAGAGTGTACCTTGCCAGCCAAAAGGGCCAACAATATCCTGGGGTTCATCAGCACAATACTGCTAACCTGTCAAGGGAAGCAATTGTCCCACTCTGCTATTCACTGGTGCAGACTTACCAAATGTACTGTGGGCAGTTTTAGGTACCACAATATAAGAAAGACATAAAACTATTAGAGAGCATCTAAAGAAGTCTATGAAGATGGTGAATGGTCTAGAGGGCATTTAAGGAGCAGCTGAAGTCATTTGGTTTGTTCATCCTAGAGGAGACTGAGGGGAGACATCATTGCAGTCTACATCTTCCTCATGAGGCAGGGAGCACATGTGGAGGTGCTGATCTCTTCTTCCTGGTGGCCAGCAATACTGTCCGAGGGAATGGCATAAAGCTACATCAAGGGTGGTTCAAGTTGGATATTAGGAAAATGTTCTTCACTGAGAGGGTGGTTAGGCACTGGAACAGGCTCCCCATGGCAGTGGGCATGGCAACAAGCCTGCTGGAGTTCAAGAAGAGTTTGAACAATGCTCTCAGATGTATGGTTTGATTTGTGGATGGTCCTGTGTGGAGACAGGAGTTGGACTCAATAATCCTTGTGGTTCTATTCTAACTTGGCATATTCTATGATTCTATGATTGCTAAAATTTTGGAATTATTAGAGGAAAAAATATTTTGAATATTCTAAACTGTATTAGAGTTATTTCTTTCATGAATGGTGGCATATGTCTGGCTATCTCAAACATATGGAGCTATTTTAAATGTGTATAATAATCAGGAAACTTTAAAATGAACTTCTATTTTTCCTTCTGATAATTTTGTTGATATAACATCTATGACAACGTGTCTAGGTGTTGTTATAACAGTGCCATCATATGACAGATATTTAAACTATCTTATCCGAAATGATGTCTTAAAATAGTTATAATCTTGCTTAAGACACTTTTGTGAGCAATAAGGGAAGACAGTGAAACATTTAAACTTTGATATAGACTGACTATTTTATGCTGGGTTCTTAGATCAAATTCCAGAACTTTGTTTAACAAGTTCCCAAACGGAACCTGCTAAACCATTTACATTATTATTGATGGTTTTATGTAGAAAGAAACCTTAATCAAGTGCATCAATTTGCTTTCCAGAGCACTTATTTATCTAATGTTAAAAAGACACATACATGGAATAATAATTTAAGAATGTAATTATCCTAAAAAGACTGATTAATTTAAAAGCAAAAATGAGTGGTTTGCCTAGGAAACTTGATTTACAGTAGTAAAAAGTTAAATATAGCAGATTTGGAAAAGTGGAAGCAGCAGTACAATATGTCAGGAAGTCTTGAAAGGTTAAAGTTATTATGGGGGTAGAAGAATATCTTAAGCTATTCAAGTAATTTTTAGTAGAAAAGTTTGTGATGAAAAGATTATTCTGACTAAAATTGTCTTAAATACCAAAATATTCTGTAGTGGTAGATAGGGTGATTTGCATTATTCAGTGTGTGGCATATTGAATGAAGGACTTTGGCCTAACAACCTGATGTGGATATTACATATATTGTGGTGGTTTTGTACTTGACATCAGAAATGTGATGATGAGAATCAGAGAAACCCTGCCATTTTCTAAAACAGTAGGTGATACATAGGAAAAATTATTCCAGAGAAGAATACAGAATTCTTTTACAGTGACTTGGACTGACCAGTCTTATTGACCTCTTATTGACCTCTAATTCTTATGTTTTTATGATCATTTCTTCTGTAATCCTTTTCAGTGCAATGGAGACTTGCCTATTGAACACTTTAGGGTTTAGCATTTAAGGCTTAATTGGATAATACATGTATATAATTTCCTGGTATTACAGGATTACTTTTCAGGTCAAATTATTTTTTGTACAATTATCTCAGAATCCTCCCATTCATATAATTGCCAGGCATTGCTTCTATCTGAAAACTAGTTTAAATGTTTATTCATTTATTTATTACGTTTTCATTACTCATGGTTTATTCATATAGACTAACTTGTCTACCTATGTCTATACAAGCAATTAATCTAAATGTCTAAACTGTAAGGCTAGTTTCTTTATATCATGTGAAAGATGGAATCAGCTGTGAAAGTAGAGACTGTATATTCCAGGGAATTAATCTCAATCATTCTCTAGTCAACCTCTTTGAGGATGAATGCATAATAGGAATGCAAGGTGAATCACATAATATTTGCCTTGGTAATGAGTGATGTTTTGAAAATACAGAATTATCTAACTAAAAGTGGAACCTGAAAGAAATTTATCATAAGCTATATGCCAGTAATAATGTTTCAATGAATGCTTTTGTCCTTCCCTTCCCTTCCCTCCCCTCTCCTCTCCCTTTCCCTTCCTTTTCCTGTTACTAGAAAACAAGATAAAGAAACTTTTATCTTAGAAATTTTATCTAAACAGAAACTTTTATCTAAGAAAGATAAAAGTTTGTTAACACTATTCATCGGCTGAGAGCATGTGAGATCCTTCACAAACTTTTAAATCAAGTCAAGGAAAAGAATGAGATATCATTTTCTTACTTCAGTGGCCAGATGTTTTAAGATTCTTCCCTAAAGTACTAAGTTTAGTTCAACTTTAAACACTTTCTTGATGGAGTGCTGCAATGCCCACACCCAGGAATAAGCAACTTTACTGGTGAGCTGTATCTCTAGAAAGATGCCTATTTACACTGAAATTATTTAAAAATAAACAGTTAATTTATGTGGTTTAATTAATGTATTTATTTTTTAGGACTTTTATTATTTTTTTTCCCCTAGATTCAGAAACAGGTCTAATGATGTTTCTGAATGTAACTGAACATAAGTTACATAACTATTAACTTACGTTCAGAGAAGTGGTTTCTGTTTCATGGAGTAGTCATTGTTATGTGTTTCAAGCACACATCACAGATCTTGATGTTTAGAGTTACAATACGCTTAAATGTACTTCATTTCCTAACATCCTGATTGAGCTTAGTCTCCAAACTCTTAAATCTCTACGATGATAAGCAGACTTTATTTTCCTCCTCCCACCATTGTTTTTTTAAGTCTTTATTGTTTGTAAATTAACTTAGTGTGATCTCCTGATCATGATTTTATTTTCCGATAGGAAGATGAATAAATAGATTAATATCTGATGAAGACCAAGATAAAGGTCTTTCCTTTCCCTTCCCTTCCCTTCCCCTCTCCTCTTTTTCTTTCTGTTTTGTTTTTGTTTTTCTTCTTTTCATCTTATTTGGCTAAATATAAGAAACTAATTCATACTTCTGCAATTCACTAGCATTAATTGTACTGAATTAGATAAAAAATAAGAATGTCCAAGAATAAGCAAAAATCCACTGGGAACATTACTAATTACCAAGAACCATTCTCACATCTCATGAAAAAAGACTATATGTACCAAGCAAAAACACAAATAGCATTATTTAGATGCCTACTGACCTACCTTCAAGTGTATCATTAAAATTAACATAAAAAGTAGTTACGTCCCAAAAGAGCTTGTGTATTTTATACAAATAGGCTTATAGTTAAAGATGAGATTTAACTATAAGGCTGGAAATAAATCAAATTGTTCTTATTTAGGAAAGATTAGTCAAGCAAAGGAATGCTCACATTAACAGATACTCTAAGTAGAGGTTAAAATTACCTCAAAATAGTTTCATCATGAAGTACAATACAATTTTTCTTTTGTAATCTTCAGAAACCTGTAGTTTACATTGCACTATCTCTGGCAGGTTTAGATAACAGTAAAAACAGACAAAAATTCAGCTCATCCTAAACAATTAAATTATCTTAATTTCAAAGTACTCAAAGGACATGTATGGTGAAAGAAAAGAATTGTTATTCTGTTGCCTACTTTTCTTTAAAACAATTTATAAAAGATTGCTAAATTAGACAAAAGCTGTGAAACAAGCCTAGTTGAGTAAAGCCAAGCCAAACTTAAAAAGAAAACGGTATTTTTATAGAAGAAAAAAACAAGTACAGATACAAAAAGCATATAGTATATTCATTCTGAGGATGAAATATTAGGTATCTAAAGGCATTTGAAGATCTTCAGTATATTAGAATCATAGAACCATAGAATATCCCGAGTTGGAAGGGACCCATAAGGATCATCAAGTCCAACTCCTGGCACCGCACAGGTCTGCCCAAAGTTTTAGACCATGTGACTAAGTGCACAGTCAAATCGCTTCTTAAATTCAGACAGGCTTGGTGCAGTGACTACTTCACTGGGGAGCCTGTTCCAGTGTGTGACCGCCCTCTCGGTGAAGAACGTCTTCCTGATGTCCAGCCTAAACTTCCCCTGCCTCAGCTTAACACCATTCCCGCGGGTCCTATCACTGGTGATTACAGGGAATAGGTCACCTGCCTCTCCACTCCCCCTCGTGAGGAAGTTGTAGACTTACATATGTAAGTCAAATGCTATTCAACTAGCCTTGGAAAACAGTTATTTTTATGCTTATTTTATATTAAAAACAGGATATTTTCCTTATTAAACAGTTAGTAATCTTCTTTCCCTCATAATCTAAGGTCAGATGCTTTAAATTACAAGAAATTTGAGCCTGTGACACAGAACGCTCAAAGGCACTGACAGAAAAATATGGATTTCTGTTTCAGAAGCAATATATTTTGTCTTTACAACTGTATTTCTTCCACAAGCTTTGTGTGGAAATGTATGTAACACCCAAAAAACATAAATTGAACATGCTTTTAAATCACATGTGTATTTACAAACATTTCATATACAAGCTCCTATAGAGAGATTTTAACTTCATATTAATGAAGTTAAAGAAATAACGTGTAAATATGTCTAACATATATTTCAGTCAAGTAGGGCAGTCAGTAGAAATACCAGTAAATAGATTTTAGAAAGTTTTAATTTATAGTTCTAGACATGTCTGGAATGGCATTTAATGATTCCATTGGGGAAAACCAAACAAAACCAACCAACCACCACCATCAACAAAACAGTCATCTGTATCACTCTTCCTTTTCTGAATGTATAAAAGAGGGATTTAAGAATCTATTTCAACTTGTGCTTCTGGGAGTAAGGGTTCTGTGAGGATATCACCATATCTGGCAAAATGATAAAATGATCCATAAAATATGAGGCCTTATCTTATTCATAAGATATGTAGAGTGGCAATGTGTCTCTGTACAGCTTAATCATATCTAGAAATAGATCACCTTTACATGATGAATCCAGAAACAATAGGAAGAGCATAGGAAATTATTTTCTCACTATCTGCCAACAGATTATCAGCACAACAGAACTACAACATCACCTCACTTGCATCTGTAGTTGTAGACCAGAACACCATTGAGTTAGGAGCTTGAAAGACAGCTTGAAAGAAAATCAAGAGATGGAGGACAGATGAAAAAAAAAAAACAAAGAAAGAACGGTAATTTTTATTAGTATTAGGATTGCCAACAGTCACAGGTTTCACAACCTGAAACATAGATGTAGGAAAAACAAACAAACAAAAGCCTATTGTCTATTATTTACCTTTCTATACTGGCAAATAAAAGCCCAAAGGGAAAAAGCCCTTCACAAACCAAAAAGAGAGACTAGATTAAAGCCAACAATTATAAAACTTAGTGATCTTTAGTTAGTCAGAGGCAATTATAGTTTATACACTTTAAGGCAATGTTTGAGGAATTAAGCAAGACTTTTGGATTATGTGTAGAAAGAATTCAGCTAATGAAAAGGATACTTTGGGAAGTATTTCTTTGCCTAAAATAAAATAAAATATATATATATTTTGTGAAATATGTATATTTCTGAGTCAGCCTGGCAAATTTAGTCTCAGTGTTTAGTCTCAGTGTTTTTGTTCAATTTTACAGTTTTTGTCAGGATAGCTATTATCAATAGACTATCCTTCAAAGAAAATACCAATATTTTCTCTGTAAATTTTAAGGCTCATAAAAATTTTCAGTTACATAAATATCCTTCTTGCAACCAGTTACATACTGACTTTAATAAGCTAGAGTATAAACATAATGATGTGAAACTTGATATGGAATGGAACATCCACCTGAAAGGTCAGGTAAAAAAAATGTGTAGTTAGCTTGCACTGAGCTCCAAGCTACTCCAACAGTCAGAGACATATCCAACTGGACTTAGAGCTTCAGAAATGACTGTATGGTAAAAATATATGAATAAAAATAGTCAATTTCATACTACTTCCCTTTGGAACAGAAAGATGTTTTTGGCAAAAGTTAACATGTATTGTGAATTTTTAGAGTTTTGCTTTTAACCCACATGAAATAATAGCTTCGTGAAACTTTATACTTGTGAAGTCTATCAGTATTAATTTCCATTTAACAATAATTTAGTGATGTTTTTTATCTGAAAAAAAAAATGTGTATATCACTGATACACAGCAATGTAATGTTATGCAAAATGACAATTTGAAAATATGAAAAGTATTGGAAATAATCTTGACACTTAAGAAAAAGTGCCATCTACCATTTGCAGGCTAGATCTGAAACAGATGCAAAAACAATTTTAGCATACAAGGTAGTACACTTTATCAGTTTTTAGTTGATAGGATCTAAGCTGTATTCCTGGGCTAAATTACATTTTCATGCATGAGATATATGAACTTTAATTGTAAAAGTCTACATCTCTTTTTCCTTTTTTTTTTTTTTTGAATTCAAATAATCCATGGGGTCTAAAACTATTGAACAATAGGTTCAAATTGTGTCTTCCATAATTCAATCATTTGTGTTCCATACATACAGTCTAAATCTGGTGAAGACAAAAAACATTAATGTATCTGTGGTAATATTTTAGAGTAATGTTATGAAAATTAAATCTTTATTAAAATATTATGTGCTTGTACTTAGGTAATTTTATTAGCACCTTGTTACCTCAGCTGCACCAACAAAGCTTTGATCTAACTGCATAAAATCAACTAGTAACTTAATTTACCTTTATAAAATAGTTTATGAAAATAGATTTTTGCATATGAAGAATAAAATATTTTGAATATAAAAACATTAGTGTATAATTTTTGACCGTGGAACACAGTAGTATCTTTTTCCTGAAAAGTTCTGAAGTGACTTACAGAATACAATAGACACTCTGTAGTATGGTAATATTTTTAAATCTTTATTATGATATGCCATAATAACAAAGTGAAGGAAGTTTTTTTTAAGAAACTGAATGAGTATAGACAGAATTATCCCTCTTGGAACCTGTACAAGATGTGTTACCATTCTTATTCTTTAGATGGGATCTTAAAGTGTCTATAAGATTTTCTGTTTATGATTTCATTTGTAAAACATTACATTCAACTTAAAATTTAGTATAATGATATAATACTGATTTTCTAAGATCAAAGTCGAATGCCACTAGTAAATCACCAGAATTATAGTTGGTAGCTGGGATGGGCTCTTTTCAATTGACACTGAAAAAAAAAGAGGTGGGGGAGGGGTCACCCTAGGCCAGTGTCCTATAGCTAGTGTAAAAAGAAGACACCTCTGCCATTATCCTTTATCTAACCAACACAGAGGGAGATAAGAGAATGATAATGGCAAAATGGGTAATCTCAGATGTTTTAAGTTATACGAGATGAATCTTAAACTTGATAACTACTGTTAAAATATAAATTCCCGTTAGTATATGACTGGAACATAGCAAAATGTCAGAAGTAGAGAAGAATTCAGTAAAAATCTGATGTTGATAGGTAGGGGAAGAGTTAAAAAATAATGCTTTCCACTGTCCCATATATTTCCAACGTTGCAGAAACTGTTTTTGAATTATTTCTCAGCTTCTTCTGTCTCTGATGATTTATTTAGTGCTTTTTTATCCATGTTGCAAGAGAAGTACGTACATGGATGCAAAACATCAGGCTTCAGTTCAGGTAAACCAAAAATCATAGAATCATAGAATTGTTAAGGTTGGAAAAGACCTCCAAGATCATCTGGTCCAACCATCACCCTACCATCAATATCACCCATTAAACCATGCCCCTAAGCACTGCATCCAACCTTTCCTTAAACATCCCCAAGGACGGTGACTACATCACCTCCCTGGGCAATCTCTTCCAATGGCTAACAACTCTTTCTGAGAAGAAATGTCTCCTAATTTCCAACCTAAACCTCCCCTGGCACAACTTGAGGCCATTCCCTCTAGTCCTATCCCTAGTTATCTGTGAGAAGAGGCCAACCCCCAACTCTCCACAACTTGCTCTCAGGCAGTTGTACAGAGCAAGAAGGTCTCCCCTCAGCTTCCCCTTCTCCAGACTAAACAATCCCTCCACCAGATTCATAGTCCTTCTCTGGATATGATCCAGGGCTTGATATCCTTGCACTGAGGGTCCCAAAACTGAACACAATACTTGAGCTGCGGCCTCACCAGAGCTGAATACAGGGGGACAATCACCTCCCTGGTCCTACTTGCTACCCTATTCCTGATACAAGCGGCCTTCTTGGCCACTTGAGCACACTGCCAGCTCATGTTCAAGCAAGCGTTGACCAACACCCCCAGATCCTTTTCCTCTGCACAGCTTTCGAGCCACTCTGCCCCAAGCCTGTAGAGTTGCATGGGGTTGTTGTGACCAAAGTGCAGGACCTGGTACTTAGCCATGTTGAACCTCATCCCATTGGCCTCTGCCCAGAGACCCAACCTGCTCAGGTCCCTCTACAGGGCCTTCCTACCCTCCGACACATCATCACTTCCCCCAACTTGGTGTTGTCTGAAAACTTACTCAGGGTGCATTCAATTCCCTCATCCAAATCACCAATAAAGTTATTAAGGAAGATGGGCCCCAACACCAACCCCTGGGGAACATCACTCATGACCAGTAGCCAGAAGTATTTCACTCCATTCACCACCCCTCTCTGGGTCTGGCCGTCCAGCCAATTTTTAATACATCGAAGAGTGTACCTGTCCAAGCCATGGGCTGCCAGCTCCTCCAGGAGAATACTGTGGGAGACCTTGTCAAAGGCCTTGCTGAAGTCTAGGTGGACTATGTCAACAGCCTTTCCCTCATCCACCAGCTGGGTCACCTGGTCATAGAAGGAGATGATGTTGGTCAGGCAGGACTTGCCTTTCATGAACCCTAGTATCACGTTCATTCTGTACCAAGGTAATGTTCATTACCTAGTAATGAGCACTAGTATCAGGTAAGATGCTAATGATACCTTACTGAAAAAGCAGTTTGATAACTAGACAGAATCTAGTTTTCTAATCTAGTTTTTTCTTTATCGTGTTCTAATGATTAACATTAAATAATAATAATAAAACTCTCAGAGTCATCTCAGACCTGTCTGCATTACTTGTAGATTCATTTTTAAATTATCCAGTGACACTAGAGAGTCTTTCTGATAGCTTAGCCTAACAAAAGAATATGCTCAGATTTCCTGGAGGAGAAGCCACGCTCATAGACATGTAGCTTTGTCACCTTCATGTTCAACATATAGTGAAAACTCTTTTCAGACAGGACCGAACTTAACAGAGGCCCAGTAATGGATGGAACAAAGGTTTGCCAAAACATGCATTACAATAATACCAAAATGTTACTATTTCTTATTTTGCTAAATCTACCAGTCCGCTTAAAGCAAGAAAGTGTACAGTGCAGTAGATCTTTACTAAACATACATCCAGATGAAGGTCTTACCCCTAATCTACATGACCTTGATTCAATTTAAAAAAAAAAAAGTGTTTTGCTGAATTGGAGATTGGCTATTTAGTATGTTGGGAACTCAGTGCTGTACATCTTTTGGAGCCATTAGTAATTTTTGCAATAAATGACTGAGATCTTGATGCCTCAACTGTTGTCTATTTACTTCCTGTTTTCATACTGCAAGACAGATGATTAGTAACCATAAGAAGCATAATGTACACAGAACTGAAGAATTAACATTTTTCTCTCAACCTTACTTCTATGGTAAAATAAAATCAGCTAATTTTTCATCTCAGTTTATTTTCACACAAAGCACAAAACTGCATTGATATATTGTTGTGGTGGTTTTGTTATTAGATACAATAGGACCCCAAATAGTGGAGGAATATATCTCATACTTCCAAAAGTAACAACTATATTATATGATAGTTTTGGAGTTGTTTATACCTTTTTCCTGACTTCTAATTGCAGAAGTTGTCCTTAAAATTTTATCAGAGAAAGAACCTGAAGAACCTGTTGTCAGTTCAAAAACAATAGTGAAAAACTAATAAACAGTTTAGAATTAATGATTAAAACAAAACACAAAACCACAAAAAAACAAACAAACAAACAAAAAAAAAACAACCACACACACAAACACAAAACCACAACAAAGTACTGTATTATTCTCCATTACACACACACACAAAAATTAAGGTTATAGAAGATCTAGATTTACGGTATTTCCTAGATAATTCAATTAAAGTCAAGTTAAGCATTCCAGAGTGCTATAAACTAAACTTGGTTTAATTTCATTTTAGACACATGAACTGTAATAAATCTGAACAAAAAGAAACAGACTGACATATATGTTACATGTGAAAGCTGTAATTTTGAAAACAGATCTAAAATCTTGCCTTTGAACTCTAAAATCAATAAAATTATAATCTAATACCATATTTCATTTTGATCAGACTTTTCTGTAAATATTTTTTCTTCACAAATCTTTACTTTTGATACTGATTTCACATCTGGCTTGTGGACAGTCAGCATCAGTGATCCCCAGGGCTCAATTCTAAGGTCAGTCCTGTTTAACATACCTATCCATGATCTGGATGCAAGACTGGAATAAATTCTCAGCAAATTTGTTCATCACACTGAACTGAGAGTTACTGCTGACTCTCTGGATTAGAGGTCTTCCAGAAAGATCTAAATAGAGTGAAGCAGTAGGAGATTAGCAACAGCTTGAAGTTCAACAAAACTAAATGGTGAGTTCTTCACCTGAGACAGATTAATGCTGATCACAAATACAGATTGGGAGAGACAAGTGGCTGGAAAACAGCACAGCAGAAATGGATTTAGGGGTGCTGGTCAACGGTAACCTCAACATGAGTCAGCACTGTGCCCTGGCATCCAAGAGGACAAACTGCATTTTGGGGTGCACTAAACACAGCACAGACAATCTGTCAAAAGACGTGATTCTCCCACTGTATTTAGCATTGGAACAACCTCACCTTGAATATTGTGTGCAGTTCTGGGCTCCACAATATGAAAAGGTTGTTAAAGTCCTTGAAAGCATTCAGAGGAGGGCAACAAAGCTGATAAAAAGGATGGAAAGCATCCCTTCTGAGTAGAGGTTTGGGACACTTGGGTTGTCTAGGTTGGAGAAAAGAAAGTGTGTCTAAGAGAGCAACTTCATTGTTCTTTACAACTTCCTAAGGAGATGAAATGGAGAGGGAGGTGTTAGTCACTTTTCCCTGGTAACCAGTCAGGATGCATGAGAATGTCACAAAGCTGTACCAGGGGAGGTTCAGACTAGATATAAGGAAATATTTCTTACCATGAGGGTGGTCAACTCACTGGAACAGGCTCCCTAGAGATATAGCTGATGGTGGTTTGCTTGTCAGTGTTCGAAATATATTTGGAAAACGCCTTTGACAACATGTTTTAATTTTGGTTAGCCCTGAAATGGATTATATAGCCCTATAAGTGGACTGTATAGCCCTTGCAGTTGGACAATATGATCTTTGTAGGTCCCTTCCAACTGGACTATTCGATAGTTCATATAATGAAATGGCTTGCAATAGCTAGTACTCATAATTTTTCAATATTTCTTTTGCTTAATATTGGGTTAATTACCATGACTATTAATGTATTAAAATAAATAAAATAAAATAAAATAAAATAAAATAAAATAAAATAAAATAAAATAAAAACTGTTCCATATTATTGCCTAGATTCATATTTTGATGCATTTTTTTTTCCTCTGACTTCATTAAAACAAATTCCACATGCAAGCACCCAAACATCAATCTAACCAAAATTAACAGTTACAATTCAGAGTTAAGAGCGTATCATCAGCTTTTAACTTTATTTTAAAGTTCTCGTCCACCTCAGTGTTCTTCATTACTTCACAACAGCAGCACAAAGCTCAGAGAAAGCTGTCTAGCAATGTAATGTCTTAATAGCTACACCTACATTTCATCAGCAAAGCAGCTCAGAGTAGTAGAGTAGCTAGGACATACTGTGCATTTAGACCTCTTTTTTTGTTTTCATCTAATTTACTGGATGAGTTATAGACACAGTGGGGAAGGAATAATTAATATTAATATTAATAAGTAAATATTAATTGAATATTGAAGTAAAATGACTTATTTACTTAAAATATAAAAACACAATCTCAAAAATTACTTTTATGTTTTACTACACATTAAATATGCCAAAAAAAAAAAAAAAAGGCAATTTTGCAGAACAGTTACAGGTGAATCATTCAATCCAGTCACTAGCTATTCAGTTTGAAGCTATATGACCTCTGCTGCCACTCTAAAACACTTTCCACCACTTTTATAAAGAAGATGTAATTGTTTATTCCTGTCAAGTCCAGGCTGGAGAAGTGAATAAAGCAGTCAGTAATTTCTGTGTTTTGAAAAGAGATCCTTGAAAGAGATTTTTGTAAAGGTCTAAACTGATGTTTTCCCTGTGTAGATTAAAAAAAGGAAAAGTATTTTTCACAAGGGAAAATTAGCCAACTGACTTCTCTCTTATAACACTACATAAAAACCTGTTATACAACAGTCCTGTAAAGTACAAAAGACTGGACTGTCTTTTAAAACAGTAATAACCACATAATCACTAAAGCATAATTTTTACATTATTTTATTAATAGAGGTTTTCAGCAGAGAAGTAGGGTTGATCAAAGTCAGACAGTATTTCTGCTATATCCTTAAAATGACAGTAAAGAAACCTAATATAGTTTAATTTAATTCATTAATTTACCCCTAGAAAAAAAAAAAAGAAGAAAAAAACATATAAAATATTATTTGTGGGTACACTGGGGAGATATCATCAAAAATACTGAAACTATCAATTTAGTACAAAAAATACAAATAGTCGTTTTCATTTAATGAGAAAAAAAAACACTATTTTATCTGTACAGGAAGTAGACAATACAAAAACTACAAAAGGTGAAAAATCACTGCAGTTTTAAGAACTATATTTTTTATTGAAAAAGAATGCAAGGCTTTAGCAGAACTAATTACAGAAGAAAAGGAGTTTCCTTTACAAATAGTTAAGCATACATATGAAAGAATCAAAATAAATTATTATGTTGAAAAGGCTAAATCTAATCTTTTTGAGTCATAGGAAAGTTTTAGGCAGAATACTATAGGAATTCAAATTGAAACCCTGCTGTTTCTTAATATGAATTATTAAGTAAATAATATTTAAAGTATTCCCAAAGTAAAATAATTTGGAATTTTAAGTTAAAGAAGAAATATAATTCTAAAGCCTGAGCTCTATGTGCACGATGAAAGCATAGCAAAATACTGTAAGCAGTAAATATTTTTTATTTTTTATTAATTGTCTTAAAAATTGTGCAATTTTTATATTAAATGAATATGGAGAAGGCATGTGCTGAACACACTGTTAATTTATGAAAAGCAAACTATGTATTTGAAATGAGCTTTGTATATTTGTAGTTTTAGTGGCATGGACACAGTTTTAACATATTTATGAGAGCTTGTGGTGGTTTTATCTTGCTGGGCAACTGAACTCCACCGCAACCGCTCTCTCACTCCCCCTCCGCAGAAGATGGGGAGGAGAAGAAAGTGTGCTGGAAAAAAAAAAATAATAAAAAAAAATGACAGATTGAGATAAGGATAGTTTAATTAAAGGGAAAAGGAAGAGGGAAAACACAAGCAAAGGCCACTTGGAAGCACAGAGAGGGAGGAAAAAAAAAATCCCTACTTCCCATGAACGAGGTATGTTCAGCCATGTCTCAGGAAGCAGGGCCTCAATGCACATAGTGGTTATTTGGGAGGACAGACATCTTCATAAGGAGAGTAGCCCCTCTCCTTCCCCTTTCCCACCTTTTATTGCTGAATGTGACACCATATGGTATAGAATATCCCTTTGGTTTAGGTCAGCATCTCTGGTGGTCAGCATCACCTCCCTACCTCTTGCACTCCCCCAGCCTGCTGGCTCTTGGGGGGTGGGGGGGGAGGGGGCGGTGAGGAGAAGGAGGAGTTGGAGGGAATCTGCATGCTGTGCCAGTGCTGCTCAGCAATAGACAAAGCACTGGTGTGATACAAATGCTGTTCTAGTTACAAGTGAAGAGCGCAGCACTTGTATGGACTGCTGCAGGGAAAGTTAACTCCCTCCCAGTCAGACCCAATACAACCTCCACCTCTTATTCCATAACATTTGTGTTACAGTCTGGTCCCACATAATTTAGTATATTGATATTCTGATCACCACTGCTCCCTGTCCTGGAACAGATTTATTGATAGGTACTTCTTTTCATCCTATAGGCCTCTCCCAAAATGTTCATAAGAACTGTTGATGATTTAGGCTTCATCTGTCAAAGTGGTCACTCAGGACAGGTGGAGAAGTATTTCTGGATGCTAGCATCAGCTTAGCTCAAGTCATTGCTGCACTTGCCTGGTTCCTTCTGAAGTTGACCTGTCACTGGTTCTTCAGTGTCTTCCTACAACACATAACTTTGATTACAGATTAGTTTTCTCCCAAGGTTAAATCTCCTTGAGGCATGCATCTAATATCTCCGTCCTTTTGCATCACCACTGGGTATACGCCAATCCTTGGGTAAAGACAATCTCACAAGTGGGTTTGCCTTTTCCCAGGGCAGGAGCAACCCACTGCCTTCCCCAGACACTTCTCTACATGCATTAAAGGGACTATACCTCCTCCCACAATGTGTAGAGGTTTTGTTTCGACAAGACCAAGATGGTTGTCAAATCCTCGGGTATTAACTAGCCAAGTGGCTTCTCGTAAATTCACTTCCCAGTGTGTTGTGGTTTAAACCCAGCCAGAAGCTAAGCACCACACAGCTGTTTGCTTACTCTCCCCCCTCTCTCTCTGGGATGGGGAAGAGAATAAGAAAAAAAATGAAAGCCTGTGGGTTGAGATAAAGACAGTTTATTAGGACAGAAAAGAAAGGATAATAGTAATAGTAATAGTAATAGTAATAGTAATAGTAATAATAATACGTACAAAACAAGTGATGCACAGTATAATTGCTCACCACCCGCTGACTGATGCCCAGCCTATCCCTGAGCAGCCAGTCCCTCCACCCCGGCCAGCCTCCCCATATTAATTGTTCAGCATGACGTCAGATGGTATGGAATATCTCTTTGGCCAGTTTGGGTCAGCTGTCCTGGGTCTGTCCCCTCCCAGCTCCTGCTGCACCCCCAGCCTGCTGGCTGGCAGGGCAGAGCAAGAAACTGAAAAGTCCTTGGCTTAGCGTAAGCACTGCTCTACAACAATTAAAACACCAGTGTGTTATCAACATTATTCTCATCCTAAATCCCAAACACAGCACCATACCAGCTACTAGGAGGAAAATTATCTATCTTAGCTGAAACCAGGACAATATCCACTCCTTATTCCATACCATTTATCATGCTCAGGTTACACACTTTCCAATACTTTCCAATTAATCACCACTTTTCATATATGTATATAGAATGTCCACTGAGTTTGTGTAGTCCATGACTGACTCCATCTGTCACAGCAGTCTTTTACGGCAGAAGTGATGGTGTGTGATGTTGGATCATCACACATTGAAGCCCCTTCTCGTTCCATCACACCTCTGTGCTTGTCCAATTCTATCAAAATTCATTCGTCATTATCTGCGTGGCTGTTACTGTGATACCATTAATAGGACATTGACATATAGCAATCACAGTAGTGATGACATACAGTATTGCATAGTAATTAACATAATACAATTCAACTCAAGGGCTATTCTCACACAATATTAAATCCCCTTGAGGTACATATCGGACCTCCCCATTCCTTTGCATTACCCAACAAGTGCATCCAGGTCCTTGAGCAAAAGCAATCCCATGAACGGGATTGGCAGTGCCTGAATACTAGATTAGGCTCAAGGCCAGTGCTTTACACCATGGCAAACTGGAAAAAACAAACAGATTTTAGTAAACTCTCCAACCAGATATACAGGAGAAGGGAGAACATGGCATGGATAACATAAAACAGGATCACATAGAAAAATATTAACAGCAAACCAAACATGGTGACTAGCAAGTAAGTATGTTAAGCACAGAGAGAAAAAAAAAAATATATGATCTCTACTTCCTATCAATGAGGGTGTGCAGCCACGTTCCTGGAAGCAGGGCCTCAGTACATGTAGCAGTTGTTTGAGAGGACAGACATCTTCATAAGGAGAGCAGCCCCTCTCCTTCTCCTTTCCCACCTTTGAGTGTGACATCTGAGTGTGACATCACATGGTGTGGAATATCCCTTTGTTCGGTTTAGGTCCACTGCCCTGGTGATGTCACTTCCCCACCTCTTGCAGAGGAACGGGCAATGTGGGCTTGTGGTCAGTACGTAACACTTTGCCACGCCTTCATGGTCACTCTCTGGCCATGCTCCGTTGTGTGGACCCTCTCACGGGATACGGTCCTTCCTGAAGTGACCCTGTGTGGGCTTCCCACAGGCAGTAGCACTTCAAGAACTACTCCAACATGGGTCCATAACACGGGGTCCATCCATCAGGTGCAAACTGCTCCAGAATGGGTCCCCCATGGGCAGCAGCTCCCCCCAGACCCCCTGCTCCTCTGTGGGCTCCTCTCCGTGGGCTGCAGCTCTGGCCCGGGGCCTGCTCCAGCAGGGGTTGGCCACAGGCCACAGGCTCCTTCAGGTCAGATCCACCGTGATCTCCTCCACGGGCTACCGCATGGAGACCTGCTCCGCTGTGGTACCCATGGGCTGCAGGGGGAGAGCCTGCTCCACCAGGGACCTCTCCACAGGCCACAGGGGAATTACTGCTCTGGTGCCTGAAGCTCCTCCTCCCCCTCCTTCTGCACTGACCTTGGGGTGTGCAGGGCTGTTTGTCACGTCTCACTCGACCAGCTGCTGTTGTACAGCAGGTTTTTTCCCTTTCTTAAATCTGTTCTCACAGAGGCACAACCAACGTCGCTTATTGTCTTGGCTCTGGGCAGCGGCAGGTCATTTTGGATCCAGCTGAAACTGGCCCTTACCTAACATGGGGCAGCTTCTGGGTTCTTCTGACAGAGGCCACTCCTGCAGCTCCCTGCTACCAATATCTTGCCAGTAAATCCAACACACTGATGTTACCGTGCCTGTCCTGTCAGTGGGAACCACTGAAAAGAGCCTGTCTCTGTTTTCTTTGCAAGCTCCCTTCAGGGGTTCATATACATTGATAAGATCCCCCCGAGCTTCCTCTTCTCTGGGCTAAAAAGTCTCAGCTCTCTCAGCCTTTCCTAATAGGTAATGTGCTCCAGTGTCTTAATCATGATTGAAGCCCTTTGTTGGACCTTCTACAGCATGTCCATGTCTCTCTTATACTGGGGGCCCAAAACTGCACCCAGTCCTCCAGGTGTGGCCTCACCAGTGCTGAGCAGAGAAGGATCGCCTACCTAGATCTGGTGGCAATATTTTGCCTAATGCATCTAAGAATACCATTAGCCTTCTTAGTGGCAAGGGCACTGGTGAGTTATGAGACATGAGTTGCTGATTCATGTTCAACTTCATGTCCAACTTCATGTTCCCCATGACTCCTAGGTCCTTTTCTGCAGAGCTGATTTCCAGCTGGGTGACCCTCAGCATGTCCTGGAACCTGGAGTTTTTCCTCACCAGGTACGGCACTTCTCCTTATTGAATTCATGAAATTAATGTCAGCCCATGTCTCCAGCCTGTCAGCAGCCCTCTGGATGGCTGTGTGGCGTTCTGGTGAGTCAGACACTCACCCAAGTTTTGTGTCATCCACAAATTTACAGAGGGTGAACTCCACCCCATCGTCTAGATCATTAATAAAGATGTTTAACCAGACTGGAGCCAGTATTGACCCCTGGGGAACAACGCTAGGTACTGGACTCCAAATAGACTTTGCACCACTGACAACTACTCTCTGGGCTGGCCGTTCAGCCAGTTCATGAACCGCCTCACTGTCTGCTCATTGAGCCCCTCTGTCCACAGGTTCTCTATGATGATCTTATGGGGACAGTGTCAAAGAAAGAACATACTGAAGTCCACGAATACAATATCCATTGCTCTCCCCTCATCCATCAGGCTGGTCATTAAATGATAGAAGCTTATCAAGCTAGTCAAAGAGGACTTTCCCTTGGTGAATCCATTCTGACTACTCCCAACAGTTTTCTTGTCTTTCATGTGCCTGAAAATGGTTTCTGGGACTAGCTGTTCCATCATCTTCTCAGGGATTGAGGCGAGGCTGACCAGCCTATTGTTCCCTGGATCCTCCTTCTTACCCATCTTGAAGATAGGAGTGACATTTGCTTTCTTTCAGTCTTTGGGGAGTCCTCCCATTTGCCATGACTGAGTAAAGATTTTAGAGTATGGTTTCACAATCACATCTGCCAGCTCCTTCTGCACTTGTGGGTGCATTTAAAGAAGGTGCATTGCAAGAGTAGCCAGAAGGTTACAGAGATGATTCTACCCCCAATTTGGCAGTGATAACTGCACAATTTTCAGGGTAGTGAGGATTAATTTTCATCAATTTTCCAATGTAGTATTCTGCAGTATTTCAGCCCCTTCCCAAAGAAATGAAAACCAATCATAAGAGAGCAGTCAGGCTTATTGCAAATGATGGTAAATCCATACTGCCTATTCCCTGTCTCATTCCTCCCCTGCAAAATAGCTTCCACAAGGGCCTACTACATGATTTTCCTCGGGGAAAAAAGTGAAAATGACTAGCCTGTAGTACAGTAGTTTATTCTGCTAAATATGAGAACTCTAAGATTACTCTAAATATGTTTTTGCTGCTATGTTTTGCTAAGCAGCAGAATTTCGAATACACTGAATTTTAAAATATAATATTTTATTCTGAATGACACCTGGAAGATGAAATTGCAATTCCTTAATTCTACAGATAACATAGAAAAGAGCCTCTGTGTTATGGTCAGTGTGTTGGTCATTTGTTATTGTCCATGTTATGGTTATTTTCCACTCTGTTGTGAAAATCCCCCTACACCCCTTCCCCCCCCCCCCCCAAAAAAAAAAATAATCTTAATTCTTCGAGATTGACTAAGTACAGTTGACAAACAAAACAAAACCACAAACAGGTTCTAAAGCAGTCATAATTTCTATGTAAAATAAGTTTAACCAAGTCAGATCTTAATATGAAGAACAGTGTCAGTAAACTATATTTGTGCAGCTTTAGAATTTGTATAGGAATACAGATCACTAGATTAAAGCATTATTTAAATATTTGTAAAAGAAGCAGAGATTGTCCTTTTGAATGCTTTTTATAATGCATTTCCATCTCATCTACAAAGAACTAGTAATGAATGATTTAGATTTGTATGATCACCCCTGTAAATATTGGTGATGTGAAAAAGTTAAAAGAAGAAAATAATAATGGGCTTGGCAGTATTTGGAAACTATCATAGAATCATAGAATCACACAATGGAATTGGCTGGAAGGGACCTTAAAGATCATCTAGTTCCAACCCCCCTGCCATGGGCAGGGATGCTACCCACTAAATCAGGTTGGTCAAGGCCCCTTCCAACCTGGCCTTGAACACCTCCTGGGATGGTGCATCCACAGCTTCTCTTGGCAACCTGTTCCAGTGCCTCACTACCTTTACAGTGAAAAATTTCTTCCAAATGTCTAATTTAAATCTAACCTCTTTTAGTTTAAGACCATTCCCCCTTGTCCTATCATTACCTACCCAAGTAAAGAGTCCCTCTCCATCCTTTGTATAAGACTCCTTTAAGTACTGAAAGGTTGCAACGAGATCTCCTCAGAGCCTTCCCTTCTTCAGGCTGTACATAGAATAATAGAATCATTAGGGTTGGAAAAGAACTCCAAGGTCATCTGATCCAAACATCACCCTACTACCAATGTCACCCCCTGAACCATGTCCCTAAGCACCAAGTCCAACCTTTTCCTTAAACACCCCCAAAACTAAGTGTTTCCGTCCGAGATCAACCCCCTCAGCTCTCTCAGCCTTTCTTCATAGGGGAGGTGCTCCAGCCCTCTGATCATCTTTGTAGCCCTCCTCTGTGGAGCTGTGCTGGAGGCCCCAAACCTGGATACAGTACTCCAGGTGGGCCCTCATGAGGGCAGAGTAGAGGGGGACAATTGCTTCCTTCAACCTCCTGGTCACACCTCTTTTGATGCAGCCCAGGACATAGCTGGCCCTCTTGGCTGCAAGTGCACACTGCTGGCTCTTGTCGAGCTTTCTGTCCACTGGAACCCCCAAGTCCTTCTCTGCAGGGCTGCTCTCAATGAGTTCTTCTCCATGTCTACACTCCTGTCTGGGATTGCTCTTGGACTTGTTTAATCTCATTTGGTTCACATGGGCCTACTTCTCCAGCCCTTCCAGGTCCCTTTGAATAGCATTTGTTCCTTCTTTGGTATCAACTGCACCACTCAGCACGATGTTATTTGCAAACTTGCTGAGGGTGCACTCAATCCCATTGTTTATGTCATTGATGAAGATATTGAAAAGCATTGGTCCAAGACAGACCCCTAAGGGGTCAAATTAAAAACAAAATAAAATGTCTGCATGCAGTCTCTTTCTATGATTTAAACAAAATCATTTAATAAATAAATACTGTCTCCAAAAAGTGATGACTTTGTTTAGCATAGGAAGCTGATCACTCAGTCAAGGAGTCTGACAAAACTTTTTTCATATTGGGCTGGAGCACTAATTTAACAAAAGAGCTGATGTATAACATAACAATTTGCTTTCAATTCACTGATGCATATGTACCAGATCTTGGGAAAAAATAAAAATAAAAAATCATTCAAAGTATTCACAGCAGGCTAGCTAGCCAAAACACCACAGATCTTCAGGGAGAAGAAGTTGAGGAAGCAGAGATCAAACTTCTAGTTCTGGGTACAGGTAGCCTGATGTTCTAGCAACTTAAGATGCTCTGCTTTACATATTTGTTCCATTGTGTTATATGTATCCCCATGTTATCTTTCTTCTCCAAAATACATTTTGGGGACCCAGGAGTTGGACTTGATGATCCTTGTGGGTCTCTTCCAACTCAGATATTGTATGACTCTATGATTCTATGAAATTTACATTCTTGCTTACTTATCTTTAATCTAAAAGTTTTTAGAAAATATTTTCTCTCTCATTTTGAAAATATTGTTTGTTTTGACTACAGCTGTAACATCAACAATATGAAACATATTAAATATTGTACACAATGCAATAGGGGGAAAAAAGAATTGTTGAATAGGTGAAAACATAATCTGTTTTACAGCTCTGGCAAGTCTTAGGATTCTTAAAAATTACAGAAAAGTACTTGACATACCACCTTCCCACAATCACTCCTGTAATTGGTAATGAAAAGTATTGTTTTCTGTTCATCTGTACTTCACTGGAAGTTTTCTGAGGTTCTTTTCCTTTTTTTTTTTTTTTTTTTTTTTTTTTTACTCCATTGATGCTGTGGATTTATTGTCTTTGAAACTACTAACTCAGTAGCACACTTTTTTTTTTTTTTTTTTTTTTTCCTGATACTTATGTGGATGTCCAGTTAGTTGGTAGTACAATCTTACGGTTTAATTTTCTTGGCAGGTACTAGGTCACTTCCAAAATACCTGTGCTTCATAGCTTTTTCTTAATTTTCTATGAACTTCTATGTTTTACTCAGTGTTAATATCATGCATTTTGGCATTGCAAATAACTTAAATGCAAATTTTTTTTGTTGTTTGTTTGTTTGTTTGTTTAGAGCTACTGGTCCATGCAGTTTCAGATTTAGTTATATCAGTTTCTGCTGTGAGGAAATCCTTTAAATTAGCATTCCTGATATTTTTCTTTTGCTATGCTGCTTTGTATTCTACTTGTGCTTGGAAAATATTGTGTCTGTCTGGACAGTTTTTCACCTGGTATTGAAGTCTGGGCAAGTTTATTTGGTGTTCTCTGCAAACTCAGGCTTTGATGATTACCTCCTTAATTACCTCCTTAATTACCTACCTTCCTGATGATTAACTCCTTAACATAATATTCTAGTTTTCTCATTTGAGTGCATTTGGGATTCTCAAGACAACAGCATGAGGTTGATAAGATGACATGAGGTTTACAGAAGATTGGTGTTCTATTGGAGTGGCAGATGGAGTATACCTTAAAACACCTAAACCTGCATTAAGTTCCTATGTTTAGGTCACTGAATTATACCCTGGTCTTTCCATATGTTTCTACTGGATTATTTTGCATTTCAAATTCATAACGACAAAGCTGTGTCTAATCACTATAATATTCAATAATTACTGGATGATTTCCTTGACTGGAAAGTACTGATTGTTTACTCAGGATCATATTCCAATTTTTTATTTCTTTAGTTATAGTCTATAAAACCTCTTTTTTTTTTTTTTTTTTTTTTTCTTCTTCAAATTTATTTAACTCTTTAGGGCACATTATATGGGTGTTAAGGGATGTTACAAGCAGCAGTCACCTCCAAGCTCTCTAAAGCCTGTGAATGTTTCCTGCTTAGTCAATGGAGCCAAGCCTGGAAACTCAGGCTATGACTGCTATTTTCTCTTTTCCAGATTCTAGCAATAGCAAAACTGAGTATGTGTCCCTCAGACACACATACACAAATTAAACCAGCATGGCTGGCTACACATTTTGCTACAGACCCGGTGCTGTCTTCAACAGCATCCACACACAGGACTCAAACAAAGCACCAGCACAGCCAGGTCCTCTCCTCCACTCAGACTGGCAGAGATAACACGTCCCTGGTGCAGGCAGATACACAACAACTCCAGGCTCACCAGCACATGCACATTTGTGGATGTCCCAAGCACAAGCACAGACTCTCTACATTTAATACCACTACCCAGATCCCAAACCATCCTAATCCACTCCACGGCTCTCCTACTCACTGTCTAGACCAGCTTGAAGTTTAACAACAAATACACGTACTCTCCCACTCCCACCCAGTTCAGGGAAGATACAGGCACTTGGTTTTCATAGTCTCATTAACAACTCTGCAGTCCCAGTATCTGAGATCTCCAGGTTTGTATCCTTAATTGCAAAGTCCAGGATAACCTTATTTGAAATGACCACCCAAGCTTCTTGATAGCCCATCAATTTTTGTGACTAATAAGTTTTGTTTCTTGTCTTTGCCTCCAATATTACTTGTCTGCAAGTCTCTGTCTTTTTCATGTTTTTGTTGCCTCCTATCCACTTTGTAATCATCACAATTTGACAAGGTCCTCAATTAGATGATCTGAAACATTCTCACACTTTGCATACCTTTATCAATTCGTGTGACTGACTAGATTTAGTTCTTGCCATCATGAGAGCATCTTCCTCGTAGTCTCCAGGTAGCATACACAGATGTGATTCACTCTCAAAGAGCTCTTTGACATTGTAACAGGATTATGTGGATGCAGAATACTCAATGGATAGAAACAGATGCCTTTAAAAAAAAATCCTGTAGAATTACAGGTTTTTTTTGTTTGTTTGTTTTGTTTTTTATATTTAGCTAAAATGAGTCTTCTTCTAAACATCCTTAAAGACAACTACCATCTACTGTTCAATCAAACTACTTCAGCTGGGGAAAAAAGGAGTCTAAAATTTAAAAATAAGTTTAGTGCCAATGTTCAGTAGTTTGAATCCCATCCTCTGTCTGCATGTGTACAACTACTTTGCAGTTTAATATAGCTGAAATATACAGTTAACCTGCATATCTTATGACTGAATACAGAATAATCTGTATTCACAGAAGATGAAGAGCTGAAGCCATCCTAATAATCTATTCTCTCATGAATGATATTGAATCAGGCTCATGTTTCTGTTTATTTTAATTGTGGGGTAGAATTTATTTAAGGGAAAGATTCTTACACTGGTAAGATACCATAAGGTAAAGAAAACTTTTTTCTCATTTTTACAGGTTAATATGACTTCTATTGTAGTACTAACTATCAATCAAATTTAGGATTCTAAATAAGATCCAAGCTAACAATTTATAAGAGGTAATAACAAGACTTTTTATTCATAAAATATTATCCTTATATTAATTTCCCACCAAAATCCTAGAGAACTAAGATTCACTACATCTCTGGGTAGTGACTAGTAATCCTGTTTATGGATGGTACACTGACACCTACTAGAGAAGTTAATTGATTTGCTTCAGGCTATACAGTCAATGTCAGAAATAACACTGATTTGTTTCTAGTCCACAGGTATACTACACTGCTCTCTGTCTCTCCCCATAGAAAAAAAAAAAAAAAAAAAGTATTTTTCTTCTTTTCTCTTCTAACTTCCACCTTATCTGGGTTTCTGATTTTTCAGGATAGTTCAAATACTGAAAAAAAGTACTCTATTCAGCAATGTAGTCACAACTTCTGAATTCAAACCTGTTTCTAGTAAAGTCAGTACTAAAAATTGTCTTGATACTATGTAAGTACAGTCAAGAGGCTGTGTGCTGTTGGTATTATAAGCTGTATCCAAATGGAGTGAAACTGTTTTCACTGTATTCCAGGTTTATATTAAACCAGACTTTTTTTTTTTTTTTTTTTTTCTGTCAAACTTTCCCTTCCATGGGTGTCATGTTGTGTGTTTGCATATCTAGAAACTGGCTTGCATCTGGCTTTTGCTCTAAAATGGGCTTGTGACATAAGCAGGCTACATCCCGTTATGAGGGAACCTGTAACTGCTTCTTACTCCACCACTTCAGATGCACAGTAATTATACTATTTTAGAAAAGTAATGTGATAGGCAGAATAGCCACTGATCTAAAAATGTATCTGACAGTTTCAATAAATGCAGGCACATGTAACGTTTCTTGGAGGGCATGTACTGCAATGATCTCCCAAAGTAAGATAGGAAGATTAGGAATTGCTATACCTAGGGCTGTCATAGCTAGCCTGAGGACCCAGACCTTGGAATCTCTTACAATGTTAGATTTTAAGTAAATCTATTTCTTGTTTTGGTGATGGATGAGAAAAGCTTGAAAATGTGAGACATAAAATACTCAGTTACATATTCAGAGAAACATAGTTTTTGAAATACTAACTACATTGTATCTTTTAACAGGATATTATTTCTATATCTTCCTGAGTAGGAAGAAGAACATAAAAAGTAAACTTAGTGTATGACTAACATTACCAACAACATGAAGCTGCAACAAGGGAGGGTCAGGCTGGATATTAGGAAAAGGTTCTTCACTGAGAGGATGGTTGGGTACTGGAACACACTCTGCAGGGAATTACTTGCAGCCACAAGCCTGTCAGAGTTCAAGAAGCATTTGGGCAACACTCTCAGACACATTGTCTGATTTTTGGGTGGTCCTGTGAGGACTCTGGAGTTGGACTCCATGGTCATTTTGGGTCCAGTCCAATTCAGGATATTCTATGATTCTATGATAAGAGTCATTACTTACTAATTATGGTGGAAAATACTAGGCTTGGGGTTTCTACTGTTGCTGTTAAGCATAAGACTCACAACTGATTTCACTGTGTAGTTGATTTTTCTGTTTCTGCAAGCTGAAACAGATCTGAAGCAGGTTGCTAGGTCTATGCTGTAGAGTACCATATAAGTCTGTACTTAACTGCTTCACATCCAAAGGGTCTTCCAACTCAGCAGAGTTAGTCCAGAAACTAGTGTGAAGAGAAGAAGTTAAATTTATCTTCTGAAGTACAAAATACCTTTATTTATTTATTTATGTATGAGGAAAAAACGAACTAACAAAAAACCACCACCAACAACAAAACAACAAAGTGAAATAAACCAATAAAAACTCTCCAGACCACACTAAAGAACTAGCAGATTGGAAATAGCACACCGGATCTGAAGTAATTTCTAGTAATTGTTGGAGCCTGCAAAAACAAAAAATGTTTTTGAATCTTTTTATAGAATTGTTTTTGCACCAATGTTTTTGATTGTGTTACATAACACGAAAGGAAGACTTGTATTGGAGACAAGTCAGAGGAGTCATAAACAACCTGAAAGCAGTGGAAAGACTCTTTGTGATTTCAGTGGATATTGGATTAGGCTCATAGAAGAGGGAAAAAAAAAAAAAAAAAAAAAGTGGATTTTTAAAGCAACACTGTAGGTATTATACTACCTAAATTAATATCTTTCTGTACCTAGCCAATAAATTGTTCTGAAATTACAACATATCAGAAGGACATCCAATATTGTTTAAGGATTTCAAGTCAAGGATTTCAATTCCTGTACCTTCAGGATATCTATTCCAGTGCTAATTACTTTCCCTGTGAAAAGTTTACAATTTATTTCTAGTACAACCTCTGCTTACTTCAGCTGGAGGCCATTACATTTTATGTTTTCCCTGCTAATTAAAAGAAAAACAAACAAACAAACAAACAAAAACCCTTCTACTTTCATCAGAAACCTCCTTGTCTGGAGTTCTATCTTATCTACTGTAAATAAGATCCTCTAACGATCCTATGTATAATGCACATTATATATCAAATCCTTCAACCTTATTTTTGATGAGTAGATAATGCTCCATTTTTTAGGCCCTCTAAACTGTGTTCAATTTTTTACAGCTTTCTTAAAATATGGATGCATAGTACTCATACAATGACTTCATCAATACTGTACAACACTTTACTGCTTTGTATTTCCCCTTTAATTACGAAAATGACTTACCTGTTATTTTTTTGCCACAAGAAACCTGTTGTAAACTCATATAGACCTGGTGATAAACAATGATCTTACATGTTCAGAATTGTAGATATCCATCCACTATTCATAAGCGCACACACATTTTTCCAGACTATGTGAGACACTGATATTTATTTATTTTTTGTAAGATTAAACATAAATTAATCTTTTTACCTATACACACTGTCAAATCAGTAAAAACGAAAGCATTATGCAAGACAAATCAAATCACAGTTAAATTTCACATAGCTGGAATTAGTAAATAAATAAATAAATATTTTTAAAAAAAGTACTTGAAAGCATAAATCAGTTTCTAACTGATAGGACTATAAAGAAATTTTCCCTATGAGTAAATTACTCTGTAATTGTCTAATCTGGGATTTGTGTACAGCTGGTATTGGCTAGAGACAGGAAAATGAGGAAAACAATATATCAACAAATTAGTATTCCAATTTTACAAAATTAGTATTCCAATTTTATGAAACGGAATGCCAAAATGTAACTAGAAGAAAGAAGTTAATCAGATTCCTCCTGAGACTTTATTAGCACACAGACATTTTGTCATTTGAGCTTGCTCTGCAAGTTAGAAGGAAAACTGGTGTACTAAAAGACTACTACACTTCTCTTCATGAGAAACCAGGATTTCGTCATGTTACAGCACAGGTACCCTTATGTTGCTTTTCATTAAAAAAAAAAATAAAAATGTTTGAGTATCACTAGCATTTCCTTTCACTTCTGAGTAAATGGAATGAGAACAAGAACTTGCTCTTTTTTTTTTTTTTTTTGCACAGCTCAAAATGTCTGTTTTCTCTGATCACTGTTATTATAGTATACACATTTGCATTTTATCTTTTGATCTAACTACAATTCTTCAGCAGCATTTTATACACAAAGAGTAATTTGGAGAGTCTAATCATTTCATGATGAGTTGCAAGCTAGTGTTTCTTTTCTAAGTATTTTATTTGATGTCTGCAAAGTGTAATATGTAGTCTCTTGTCTATCATTAGCTAAATTTGACATATTGGAAAAGTTCCTGAAGGAAGTATTTCTGTTTTGATTTTGGACTCATATTAGGATTGGAGTTGCTCTTAATTCCATTGATGATGTTTTAACAAATTCTAACCTAATCTTCAAAACAAATGCTCTAATTTATCAAAATATATATTGAAGCATATTATTTATCTTTTGCCCTTTTTTTTTTTTTTTTGCTATGTATACAGTGCCAACACAGTAGCACATTTATATTTCATATTTCATTGATGTGCAGCTTTATGAATATATAGATCACTTAATGTTAGGAAAAAATATATATATATATTTTCATCTGTATTTGTAATGGCTCTTTTTCTGCTTTTCTTTTTACCTACAGAGATAACTATCAGTAGTTCCATAAAAAAAAAAAATAATCTTGAACAGCAACAACAAAACTAATTGTAATCAGTGTGAAAGAATCTTATGAATAAACCTTCAATGGTCCAAAAAAGGCTATCTTTTTATAAAGAATTGTTTACATCATTATCTTTGTGGTCACTGGAATGATGTCATACAAATGGTACCAATACTATTATCAATAAGAACATGAAAGACTTTTGCAATACAACTGAGTGCAAGCAAGACTTCTTTCCCAGTACTTAACTTCTACTGGTTCATTTCTTCTCTCAATTGTTCCCTGTAAATAACCTACAATTTACTTCACTATGTCGAGCTGTTCAAGAGAAGTGAAATTCAGAAATACCTTAAGATAGTAAAAAGTACTTTGGAAAATTGCCTCTTTGTTGTTGTTGTCATTGTTTTTTGTTTTTGTTGTTTTGTTTGGTTTTGTTTTGTTTCTTTTTAGTTGTTTTTACTAGATATCTCATATACTTGCATGCTCTGTGATTTGGTATACAACATTTATCTTGGACATATTTCTGTCCAAAACAGGTTTGGTTTTCACTCTAAATTTAGTAATTATTAGAAGCTTGTATTAATAATGTCAAAGGCAATTTTGTTTCTCTGGTTTCCATTCTAAGAAGGAAAGATAAGAATCTGAAGAAAAATAATACTATGAAGAAATCCATTTTTTATCTTTTTCACCTCCTCAAATCCTTGATCACATGAATCACAGTGCTGTTTTTTGTTTGTTTCTTTCTTTCTTGAGGTTATTTTTTCCTTAGACTTATTTTGGAGAAACTTTATTTTGTGTGTGCTTGACAGAAAAAAAAAAAAAGGGAAAAATTACTGACATCAAACTAATATGAGATATTTTATGTGTCATCTGTGCAAAAGAGCTTCATTAATGCTTCACCTGATTTTCAGTCAAATCAGGTGCATTGGTGGAAGTCTTGAATCCACCTAAATTCTAACAGCTTAATGGAAATACATGATTTAGGAGAAGTCAGATGATTTAGGTGACACAGCTACAAAATTCTGCAATTCAAAAACTATCCTTAAACACCAAGACTCCATGAAGGAGAGGACTTACTTTAAAGTACCCTGTTGTGGTTTAGCCCGGCTGGCAGCCAAACACCACACAGCCGTTCGCTCACCCTCCCCCCTCCCTCTCCGGGATGGGGGAGAGAAACGGGAAAGTGAAGCCTGTGAGTTGAGATAAGGACAGTTTATTAAGACAGGGAAAATAATAACAATAATAATAATAATAATAATAGTAATAATGTGTACAAAGTGATGCACAATGCAATTGCTCACCACCCGTTGACCGATGCCCAGCCTATCCCCGAGCAGCCGGCCCCCCCACCCCAGCTAGCCACCCCTATATATTGTTCAGCATGACGTCAGATGGTATGGAATACCCCTTTGGCCAGTTTGGGTCAGCTGTCCTGGGTCTGTCCCTTCCCAGCTCCTGCTGCATCCCTAGCCTGCTCGCTAGCAGGACAGAGCGAGAAGCTGAAAAGTCCTTGGCTTGGTGTAAGCATTGCTCTACAACAATTAAAACATCAGCATGTTATCAGCGCTCTTCTCATCCTAATCCAAAACATAGCACCCTGCCAGCTACTAGGAGGAAAATTAACTCTGTCCTACCTGAAACCAGGACATACCCTAATCACTGTGACATTTTCAGTACGATGTTGCAAGTTCTGTTTACTTGGATGAAAGGAAAGGAAAGGAAAGGAAAGGAAAGGAAAGGAAAGGAAAGGAAAGGAAAGGAAAGGAAAGGAAAGGAAAGGAAAGGAAAGGAAAGGAAAGGAAAGGAAAGGAAAGGAAAGGAAAGGAAAGGAAAGGAAAGGAAAGGAAAGGAAAGGAAAGGAAAGGAAAGGAAAGGAAAGGAAAGGAAAGGAAAGGAAAAAAAGAAAAGAAAAGAAAAAAGAAAAGGGAAAGGAAAGATAAAAGAAAAAATAAAAGGAAAAAGGAATATTTTTATTTAAAATTGTGTTTTATATCTAGTATTATCTTAGGCAATCTACATATATAACACTATCTTTTTTGCTATACATAGGAAAGTGATTCAGCTATACATACTGAAAGGAATTCAGCTAATCAATATCTACTTCAACATCACCAGATCACTCTCCAAACTCCACTGAGTCTATTGATCATGCTGGATATCAGGAAGACGTTCTTCATTGAGAAGTTGGTCTCATACTCGAACAGGCTCCCCAGGGACGTAGTCACAGCACCAAGCCTGTTGGAGTTTAAGAGTTTGGACTGTGCTCTTAGTCATTGTCTGAATTTTTGGGTAGACCTGTGTGGTGCCAGGAGCCGGACTCAATGATCCTTACAGGTCCCTTCCAACTCAGGATATGCTATGATTCTGTGATCATGGTGAGATAGTTTTCCCAGGCAGCTTAATTTTCTGTAGACATTTTATGACATTTAACACCACAATGACATCTCACCTGAATTAAACTGCTGCTTTAGAATGACACAGGTAGTCCTTTGGTATATCTGCCAAGTGCATGTGAATGTCTCAGATGCCTTAAAACACCTCTTTTAGGAAACTGACTTACTCACCTTAACTGCTTTGATGATAATGGGAGGTTAGACAACCAGCATACATGCAAACACCTACATTTAACTGTCTAGACTTAAGTCCACCTCCTAAATGTTGGATATTGAAATCTCATCCATTCCAGGAGCAATTGTTACACTCAAAATCCTTGGCTAAAGGGTCACACCAGGTATATAAAGTTGAGAATTTACTGCAAGTCAGATAATTCTCATAAAAAGGGAAAAGCCTCATTAATAATAAAGTTAACTTATAAAAGAAAACTTTTGATCTATTTTTTCTCTTAGGTTTCATCCTGAACCCAGTGCCAATATTACTCCTAAGGCTGCAAAGGGAGTGGTATGTCTGTGGTGGGTTTGTCCCCCATGGCCTAGGGCCTCTTTTCAAGGCTCTGGGGATGTGTTTTTCCTCCACTCCCTCGCTACCACTGCAGAGGAAACCTGCTCCGTGACACAAAGGATTGTTTTGTCATGTCCACCAGGGTCTGTCAGGCCTTTGCCCCCAAGAAAGTGGCATCTCCCACCAGGTGAAGAGTCACTTGAGAGGCTGGGGAGCAGGGGGAACAAGCTTCCACCAACTCCAATTGGCCAAGGTCACCTCTACCCTCTGACAGAGACCTGCCAGGGCTAAAACTGTGTCTGTCTGTGTCATCACTGGGGGCTTCAGTGGGTTGGGATCAGTGAGGAGGGTAGGACACACTAAATACAAGAAAAAAACAGATATAATATTTTTTCTAGTTAACTCCCTTTAAGTAAACAGTCAGCATTTTGTACAGAACTATTTTATTCAACAAAGATCATTTTCTTCTTATAGAAATGCAAGAAAAATAAATAGTCTTGAGGTAGAAAAAATCCTCAAGTGATAATAGTGATTAACAGTTAACACAGATTAACAGATTAACAGATTAACACAGAAAACAATGATTATGGAACTAGAGAAACACAGCCTGAAAACCTTGATCTATTCCTGTCTGTGCCATTTATCTCCTTTATATAGCAAAAAAGGATTTTGCGTATAAGTACTGAAGTTAGAGTATGTATAATCATAAGAAACAGCCTACACAGAGACTCCTCCAGAATGTGTTTTCAAGCAACTGAACAGAGTTTAGGCTGCTGACACAGGCATGTAAAATTAGATTCTTAAAACATATGGTGTGAATATATTTATCAGCTTTCAGTTTTGCTGCTTTCCCTTAATTTTTAGTGGAGCCATTAATGGCCTCTATTCCCCAAAGCATACATATTTAGACCTACATATGTTTTATTGGATTAATATGGTACTGCAATTAAATCTCTGTGTCCAAATTCCAGGCTAAAATCCTGGGAACAGCTTAGCAGTTGTTAATCTGAGTCATCTCAGTCCAAGGAGCACTACACTCTTTTTAAGGATGGAACATTATATTACTGCACATTTGCCACTATTTTGACAATGCCAAGCATATCAGTGCTAGGTGTATCTAAACAAATTGTGAGTTCTTCTGTATGCAGCACCACAGAGCCTTATATTTTCAGAGGATGCCCAATGATGCTTAGACTTTTCATAGTATTATTGCTAGAACCTTCTAATGCATTTGGAATAATATACAATTTATTTCAGATGCATCTTTTTATTTATTTATTATTATTATTATTTTTTAAAGAAATGAAAACTTCTTTAGGAAGTGCTAAGTTACCCTATCAGCATAGGAGAATTCAAATCCAAATATTCTGAGCTACTGTCCTGATTACTAGATTATTAGTTGAGCAAGTTTAAATCATGGTTAATAGTAAGGCTTTTTCACTGTGGTTAATTTAGTTCAAGATATATTTGTTAAAAGGAATAGAAAGAAAAGAAATATTAACTAGTACCATGTAATTAGACAATTTAGAAAGAAGCAGAAATGTAGGCTGTATTGTCTGCTTCCCATATTATTTCTAAATTTCATCCAATACCTGCTTCATAATTATGGAATCAAAAGCTACAACCTTGGTATTCCCAGTGACAGGAAACCATTCCCTCTCTAACTTAAGAAAGGTTTTGGAGTAAAGACATGATTTCTCTGCAGTCTTGGGTCCTGAAAAATTATAAAAATCTGTAAGGGTAACCTCTTTGGGTAACTTTTTCCAGTGCTTAGTGACCTCTTAGTTAAAAAATAAAAAATAAAAATTTAATAATTTGAACTTGCTCAGATTCATGGCCAGTGCCCCTTGTAGCTCCTAACACTCTAAGGAAATAAAAGTAGTAGACAGATTTTAAATCACCTCTTAGCCTTATTGTCAGACTAAACAAATCCAGCTCCCTCTAACACACCTTCTAGGATATATGTTGTTTTTACACTTCCTCACACTTTTCCATATCCTTCTGGAAATGAGAGTGGCAAGCAAAAGTGGTATAATATCTGAACTGTAGTCTTGCTAACACTGAGTAGAGAAAAATTATAATTTCCCTTGACTGGCCAGATACAATTCTTCTTGTGTATCACAATGTGTAATGTGCCTTATTGGAGAAGTTGTTTTTTTTATCCATTCATCATTACTCCTAAGTCCTTTCCCTCAGAGCTGTCATTCAAACAGATGATAATCAGGTTACATTTGTGTCTAAGGTTATTCTACTCACTATGTGGAAAATGGTTCTCTTCCTTGAGGAACTTCAAGAAATTTCCATTGGTCCAGTCCTTAAGTTTTTCAAGGTATTTATTGGTCAAAGAGCTTTTATGTATGCCAGATACTGCCTAGAACTCATTTTTTTCTATGAATTTTCTGACTGTGTATGGTTTTTGGTAGATATTGAACAACACGTGCCCAGCTATCAAACCTCAGGTACCCTGCTCAGTCCCAGAGCCAACTGGACATGGAGCTGTTGATTTCTATCCTTTAAGCTCAGAAGGACACCAGCTCAAAAGTATTCTGAAAATCAATATATATTACATCCACTGTTGTTCCATCATCCACATAGTCGTTTAATTACAAAAACAGTTGAAATTATTCAAACATATTTTGACCTTGATTAACCCTTTTTAGCTATGCTGCATCTTATTGCCATTTATGTTTGCAAATGGATTCCAAGGCAGCATCATACACTTACACAAATATAAAACATATTAAGATGTAGATAGTCATATTTGATTGTTTTCTGTAATGAAATGCTGTTTTTATGCATGGTGAGAGACCAGTGTCTGCTGTTTGCTTTGACTTTAGCAAGTCTATTGAAACCTAATATACTTCAAGAAAAATTAGTAAATATATCCTGGATATGTAGGCCATAAAGTGAGAGGAAAAGTAGGGGTATCAGTGAAGTCAACTGGATGTGATTAACATTACCATATCTATCTGGTGGCTGGTTACCGATGGCACGTGTTGAGGCCAGTACTGGTTTATTATACATCTGGATGATGGGACAGTCTGTACTTTCAGCAGATTCACAGATTATACTAATTTACAGTTGATACTCCAGAAGACAAGGCTGCTATTCAAAGAATTCTCAACAGGCTGTAAAAATCGGCTAACAGAAACTTCATGCCATTCAACAAATGGAAATATAAAATCCTTCACCTGGACCAAAATAACCCTGTGCGGCAGTACATCCTGGGAACTGGGTTGAAGACAATTTTGTAGAAAACTGGTTGGAGGATCTTGGTGGTCAAAACAATGGGCCCTTGTGGCAAAGCAGGACAACAGCATTTTGATTGTGTTAACAAGATCATTTCCAACAGGTCTAGGGAAATGATCCTTCCCTTTTCTTCAACACTTGAGAGTGTTGTCTGAAGTGTTGTACTTTTGTCTGAAGTACTGTGAATGGTTTGGGGCTCCTTTTTGCAACAAAGACACTGCCATACTGATTTGAGACCAGTGGAAGACTATCAAAGTATTTAGGAGACAGAAATACATACATGAGAAGAGGTTGAAAACTCTGTCTGTCAAGAACAGAAAACTAAAGGAGTCAAGTATCTTACTCCTTTCTACAACTACCTAAAGTGAAGGTAGAAAGACAATGGTGATTGAGCCTTCTTGGAGGTGCACAGTGACAGGCTGAAAAGCAACAGAGACAAGCTGTAGTGTGGGAAATGGTAAGAGAAATGAAGGCAGCCAAACACTGGAACAGATTGTCCAGAGAGGTTGTGGAATGTCCATCCTTGGAGATATTCAAAACTCAACTGTACACAGCTGGAAAAAAGTTGTCCAGATGACTGACCTCTCCTTTCAGCCAAAATTACACTATGACTTTATCTGCCTATTATGTAGGTATATCAAGTGAAAAATTGGCTAACTGTAGCCTGATTACAGCCTTCCTGCTTAGGTATTATTCTTTTAAATTAAGCTTGGATGAGTATAGTTAGATGTTTACATTTGATCATCACCCTAAGTTTTCAGTCAACAAGAAAAAAAAAAAAAAAAAAGAAAACAGCTCTTCTACCTTAATATCCTACTTGCCTTGCTATGGTTACCCAAAGCAAATCTGAAGATTTTTAGCTTAAAGGCTTAATTCGGTTGTCTAATGCCATTTGAAAAACTTTTAGAAACTTAATAAATAAATAAATAAATAAACCATTGACTTATGGGAGACTAATTGTCTTCTGGAGAGCTAGGTGAAAGTCTAAAACAGTACCCTAGTACATCTCAAAAATTTAATATATGAGTAACTGGAAATATTTTGTTGTTGTTGCCTTCATCATATTCACCAAAATTAAATGGTGGAAATGGAGATGAAAATCTGTGGTCTTGCCTACTCAGTGACTAGCAAAGATACACATATTCCTAAATAAAAATAATTCTATTTACTGGATATTAGATTTTTCAATGTATACTTTTTTTCCCCTTTATGGCCTAATCTACTAAAAAGGAAATCTAATGGTCTTTAGGAATCTTGTTAATTTCTCTGGGGGCACATTTATGTCCTTAAGACTTGGGCTAGATGCCTAACTTTGAAGTTACATTAAATAGAAGTTAAAAAAAAAAAAAAAAAAAAAACTTTCTAGAATAAGTTTCCTAACACACCTGTTATATATATATATATCTGTTATATGGAGAAATGCAGCTTCAGAGGAATTTCACTTTTGAATGACAATTCAATTTTAGTAAAGTGAACAAAATTTTGGTAAATATTTTATTACAATAGCACTGCATTCACCAGTGGAGAACAGTGTAGTCAATACTTTTATCACCATCTATCTGGTGTTATAGACTTAAGAGAGATTTACAATTTCTCCTTCTGTTCATAATCCAAAAAATCAGTGAGGTAAAAAAGAGAAGTTGTCCATATAGAAAAAAAAAAAAGATATATATATATATATATATATACACACATAGCATATAGTATGATAGCATGATGTAATATGTGCCAAACATTTACTTCATGTATATTAATTCTGTAGTTATCTACTAACTTAAGCCAAATGTGGGTGAAAATTCAATTATATAGGAGTAATACTTTCTAAAACAGTTCTGAATATTATCGTCAGATTCTCAACTTAACTTATAAAGGAGTAGAGGTTGTTATTAGGTGTGTGACAGGTAAAGAATAGGTAAAAATATTCATCATAACAATGCTGAAAGAGCCAAACTACTACAGAAATGAAGTTCAATAAGGAGTCAAGTCACAAAATATTCAACATGAATTAAATCTGTCTGTGCTAGTAGTTCTATATAACTTTCCTCTGTCTCATCTACAGTCTTACTGCAGAATATATTTATCAGTACAGTTATTCTATAACTTATTCGACCTTTCCTATTGCTCATTCCTACAGGGAGTTCCCAGTAGCCTTGTTCTACTAATGTCTTCTACACTTTTTGCTGTTTAAAATCAGAAGAACGGGGTCTAGTGACTTTTATTAATGAAGCTGTTAAATCTGTAGGATTACCATAAATTAGTCTGAGATACAGATTCATATCTTTCAGGGTAAACTCAGGAAAACAAATGCTTACTTTAGGTCCCAGAAACTTAGATAACATGAAGTCCATAACTAAGATAACATGCAAATAATAATTTAAAACAGACAGAAAAATGAGGAGCTAGTTGGAGCCTAGAAAGATTTCTGAAGTGGAAAAAAAATAATCTCCAAATCATAGAATAGCTTGGGCTGGAAGAGACCGTAAAGATCATCTAGTTCCAACCCCCCTGTCACAGACAGGGATGCCACCCACTAGATCAGGTTGGCCAAGGCCCCTTCCAACCTCGCCTTGAACACCTCCAAGGGTGGAGCATCCACAACTTCTCTGGATAATGTGTACCATACCACCTGTACCATACCTCCCTCTGAGTAAAGAAATTCTTACTAACATCTAGTCTAAATCTATCCTCTTTTGGTTTAAAACTATTCTGCCTTGTCTCTTCACTATCTGCCAATGTAAAAAGTTTCTCTCCATCTTTTTTATAAGCCCCCTTTGGGTACTGGCCATCTGTAATGACATCTCCCTGAACACTTCTCTTCAGGCTGAGCATCCCCAGCTCTCTCAGCCTTTTCTTCATGGGAGAGGTACTCCAGCCTTCTGACCATGTTTGTGGACTTCCTCTGGACCTGCTCTAACAGATCCACATCCTTCTTGTGATGGGGGCCCCAGACCTGGATGCACTACTCCAGGTGGAGCCTCTTGAGAGCAGAGTAGAGGGGGACAATTGCTTCCTTCAACCTCCTGGTCATACCTCTGTTTATGCAGCCCAGGATGCAGTTGGTCTTCTGGGTTGCAAGCGCACACTGCTGGCTCATGTCAAGCCTTTCATCCACCAGAACCCTCAAGACCTTCTCTGCCGGGCTGCTCTCAATGAGTTCTCCCAGTCTGTACATGTCTGGGATTGCCCTGACCCAGGTGCAGCACCTTGCACTTGGCCTTGTTGAACCTCATTAGGTTCACATATGCCCACTTTTCTAGCTTGTCCAAGTCCCTTTGGATGGCATACCTTCCTTCTGTTGTATCAGCTGCACCACTCAGCTTGGTGTCATCTGCAAACTTACTGAGGATGCATTTGATCCCACTTTTTATTGATAAAGGTATTAAACAGCACCAGTCCCAAGACAGACTCCTGAGGGGTACCAGTCATCACTGGCCTCTACCTGGACATAGAGCTGCTGGCCACAACAATTGGGGTTTGACCATGCAGCTAATTCCTTATCCACTGAGTATTCCACTCTTCAAATTCATACCTCTCCAATTTGGAGATCAGGATGTCATCTGGGACAATGGCAAAGGCCTTACGTAAGTCCAGGTAGATGACATCAGTTGGTCTTCCCTTGTCAACTGATGCAGCCACTCCATCATAGAAAGCCACCAGATTGGTCAGGCAAGATTTGCCCTTGGTGAAGCCATGCTGGCTGTCTCAGATCACCTTGTCTTGCATGTGCCTTAACATTGCTTTCAGGAGGATGTTCTCCATGACCTTCACAGGCACAGAAGTGAGGTTCACTCGTCTGTAGTTCCCTGGGACCTCCTCTCTAACCTTTCTGAAAATGGGAGTGATGATTCTCTTTTTTCCAGTCACCAGGGACTTCACCTGATGGCTAGGACTATTCAAATATGGTGGAAAGAGTCTTAGCAACTCCATCAGCCAATTCCCTCAGTGCCCTGGGATGCATGTCATTGGGCCCGATAGACTTGTACTTGTTCAATTCCATCAGGTGCTCTAAAATCTGCTCTTTGCTTACAGTGGGTGGGACTTTGCTCCCCCAGCCTCTGCCTCCAAGCCTCCAAGGACTTGAGAGATGTGGGGAGGCTGACTGGCAAGATGGAAGCAAAGAAGTTGTGCACCATCAGAGTGGGTACACTCTCCTTAGCTTTTCTTTTCTAGACAATGTACCTATATAATCCCTTATTGTTATTCTTTGCATCTCTTGCCAAGCTCAGTTCCCTCTTTGCCTTGGCTTTTTGGATCCCATTCTTGCACATCCAGACAGAGTCCCTGTACTCTTCCCAGGCCATGTGTCCCTGCTTCCACTGCCTGTACATTTCAGCCTTACACCTCATTTTGCCCAGAAGATCTTTGTTCAGCCACCCCAGTTTCCTGCCTTTCCTGCTTGATTTCTTACACATGGGGATGGAGAGCTCTGGTGATCTAAGTTTCCTTAAAGAGTTGCCAGATGTGGTGTTTTTTACCCTGCTGGGCAGCTGAACTCCACCACAACCACTCTCACTTCTTCACAAAGGAAAAGGGGGAGCAAATGTGATGAAAAGGGCTCAAGGGTTAAGATAAGGACAAGGAGATCACTCAACATTTGACAATTATTGTCAAGGGCAAAACAGACTCATCATAGGGAAATTAATTTATTGCCTATCACTAACAGACTAGAACAGTGAGAAATTAAAAGCAAAATAAAAACACCTTCTCCCCCATCCACCCTCTTCTATGTCTTCCCCCTGAGTGGTGCAGGGGAACAGGGCAATGGGAGCTGCAGTCAGTCCTTAAGGCTTCATCTCTGCTGCTCATTTATGATCACTCTCTGCCCCTGCTCCAACATGGGGTCCCTCCCACGAAATGCCATCCTTCCGGAACTGATCCTGTGCTGCTCAAGGCAGCAGCTCTTCAAGAACTGCTCCAACATGGCTCCGTACCATGGGGTCCATACGTCAGGAGGAAACTGCTACAGCACTGGTTCCCCGCAGGCAGCAGCTCTCCCCAGACCCCTGCTCCTGAGTGGGCTCCTCTCCACAGGCTGCAGCTCCGGCCCGGGGCCTGCTTCTCTGGGGGCTCTTCATGGGCCGCAGCCTCCTCCAGGCTGCATTCACCTGCTCTACCGGGTCTCCTCCATGGGCTGCAGCATGGAGATCTGCTCCATGTGGGACCCATGGGCTGCAGCGGGACAGCCTGCTCCACCAGGGGCCTCTCCAAAGGCCACGGGGGAACTTCTGTTCCAATGCCTGGAGCATCTCCTCCGTCTCCTTCTTCACTGACCTTGGGGTGTGCAGGGCTCTTTGTGACATCTCACTCTCCCAGCTGCTGTTAGGCAGCAGTTTTCTCCC